>NW_027507785.1:100004690-100241002 GCF_037356315.1 Lithobates pipiens
TTGGCGATGATGGGAATGCAATACATGTATCAGTTCTGGTTTTGGTAATACAGTGGAAGTGATTTAAGCAGTGGGGAATGACTTAGCAAAATTAATGTTCATTTAGCTTACAATTTAGGGAGAACCTAAGTCTTTGCAAAAATAAATGGATTTTTACTTACAGGTGATTGGAATATTTAAGTGAACACAACTTCACCTTATTTACTAAGCTATAAGTAAGCATTCACTTTACAAGGTGATAACTCTCTTTTGTAAATGAATCCTAGTAGCTATGAAGCAATGATGTGGGAGTTAAAAGGTTATTTTAACAACAGTATTTGAAGATGATTTTGGTATACAGCATAACACACAGCATTCAGAGATTGGTAGTACATAACACAGAGTTCAGAGATCAGAGGTTAGTAACTAAGAGGTCAATAGTATGTAACGCAGAGTGCAGAGGTCAGGAGTAAGTATTGCAGAATTCAGAGGTCTATATAGGTATACCCCACTTTTAAGTACACAATGGGGTTTATTTACTAAAGCTGGAAAGTGCAAAATCAGGCTCACTTCTGCATAGAAACCAATGAGCTCCTAACCTCCGCTTGTTCAATTAAGCTTTGGTAATAAAATGTAAAAGCTCATTGGTTTCTATGCAGAAGTGAGCCTGATTTTGCACTTTCCAGCTTTAGTAAATAAACCCCATTGTGTACTTAAAAGTGGGGTATACCTGTAGTATGTAACACAGAGTGCAGAGGTCAGGAGTAAGTATTGCAGAATCCAGAGGTCTATAGTATGTAACACAGAGTGCAGAGGTCAAGAGTAAGTATTGTGGAATTCAGAGATCTATAGTATGTAACACAGAGTGCAGAGGTCAGGAGTAAGTATTGCAGAATTCAGAGGTCTATAGTATGTAACACAGAGTGCAGCGGTCAGGAGTAAGTATTGTGGAATTCAGAGGTCTATAGTATGTAACACAGAGTGCAGAGGTCAGGAGTAAGTATTGCGGAATTCAGAGGTCTATAGTATGTAACATAGAGTGAAGAGGTCAGGAGTAAGTAAAATAGAACGTAGAGGTCAGTAGTATGTAATTTAGAGTTCAGAGGTCATGGAGTGAGTAATGCAGAGGTCAACAGAGTCAGAGGCCAGTAGCATGTCATGCAGGGGTTAGTAGTGTGTACCATAGAATTCAGAGGTAAGTAGTATGTAATGCATGGTGCAGAGGTCAGACGTGTATAACACAAAGTGCAGAGTAGCTAATACACATCCCCCCATCAGAAGACATACCCCCTTTCAGTAAAAGCATCTGCCTCTCTAAGCAAAAAATGCCCAAAGCACAAATTCCCATATTCCTCTAAAATGCGCTCACCAGATCTCAAACGCATTGGCACCTGGTACAGTGAACAAAGTCATGAAGTGTCAGAGCTGAGGAAGAGCCTAGACCTCACCTCTGTAGTCCTTATTGCCACTCTGATCAGAGGTCTGTGAATCTGTGGGCAGGATCAGAAATTGGCAAATACCATGATGGGGGTGTGATCTACCCTTCACATGGCTGAAAATCACAGGGAGGTTGCAGATGACCTGTTGCTGGCCCCAAATCTATATCAAGGTCTCATATTATTTTATGATAGTAATAATCTATAGCTATCCTTTTTTATCAGCACAAAACAGTAATGTAAGTGACAGGTTTGCTACTGATAGGGTCCATATATTCTTAAAGTATATCTATAAACTTCTCTTCTTATTCCTCATATTTGCTCATTTTGGTCTGTTAAAGTAGAACTACAAATTTAAAATAGTGGCAGTCTTCATTGGAAGAAATGCTTAGAGATCCAAATCAAATTTTCCTTTGAAAATCTTTTGTTTTATTTGTTTGATAAGTGAAAAAAATACCTGTTGATCGTGTAAGAAATTCAGAGCTGTCCTGTGTCTTGTCCACTACTCCTGTGTTATGTCAAGGAGGATAGGTGTATTTCCTAATTCTTATCTTGGCACTACAGAACAATTAGTCCCCTTTCACACTGGGGCCGTGGGTGTGTTGGCGCTAAAGTGCCACTCTTTGTATCCATGTGGTAGTGATAGTTGGAGGGTTTGAAGTGGTTATAAACCCTTACATGTACCCAGTATCAGATGATACCTACATACGTTGTACCTGTTTATCTGCAGTCTGCTCTTCTCTACATCCATTCAAAGTCCAGAATTTATAAAGCTTGTCTGAGCTGTCAGAAAAAGGTGACAAAGAACTGAAATGTGCACACTGAAATATTTTGTTTCGGAATTTTGTTTTCGTCCGAAAAATACATTTATTTAGTTACTCCCGAAATTCGTTTTTATTTATTTTGTTTCGTTGAAAAATGCATTTGTCCGAAAATCCAAACTAATTAAGGTCAAATCTGTCATTGAAGGCTTATGGTGTCTGTCAAATGTTCTAAGAAAATTCGGCGGAGCAGCTAAACTGTACGACGCCGCAATCGTACATTTCCGGTCGAATGTTCCGCCTAAAAGCTATAGTAGAATTCTAATGTTGTAGGACACTAGTAATAATTATATTTATTAATTATTATTACTAGTCAACCAACATTAGAATTCTTCTGTAGCCTATGGGTGGAGCATTTGACCATAAATGTCCGCTTGGACTGCTTCGTCCAATCTTTATGTTGAATCTTTTCTCTCTATGTCGAATAATCTTGGACTAATAGAGTTAGGTTAGGCGCATTCAACCTTTTTTTGCTATTGTCTCTATAATGTTGAATCTTTTCTCTCTATGTTGAATCTTTTCTCTCTATGTCGAATCTTTTCTCTCTATGTTGAATCTTTTCTCTCTATGTCGAATATTTTCTCTCTATGTCAAATCTTTTCTCTCTATGTCAAATCTTTTCTCTCTATTTAGAATAATCTTGAACTAATAGAGCTAAGGTTAGGCACATTCGACCACAGGTTTGATGGACCCAGATCGTTATTGTCAGCGTCATGTCGAATCTCCTATCTATATCAAACTGTTGTCACAACGAAAACAAAAATAAAGCATTTGTTTATGTCGGATCTTTCGGTTTTCAGATTCTGCACGTTCGTTATTGTTTGTTAAAACGATAATGAAAATACCCAAAATTCGGACGAAAATGCATTCGGATGAAAACTAATGCACATGTCTAGTGAAATGACACACTACAGCATTCAGTGAGCAGAGCTCTGACAGCTTATTGGAGGGAAGGGACACTCCCCCCTTCACATAGTACACAGGAACAGAGCTGAGGCTGCCAATCAACCAGAACTCCCGCCCCTGTCACCTTTTTCTCTCTTGGTGTCAGGAAAACTTGTCAGAAAATATGCACGCTGATAGCAGAGGACTGAAGCAGCAGACAAAAATGACACTTAGTGTTCTGGATTAAGAGAAATACACACTATAATGGGAAATGCTTTGCTCATATTTAATGTCTGAGGTTTACAACCACTTTCAGTTGTTTCACAAAAGATAACCGGGCAAGGCTGCACTTTTAAGTCATCAAAACACAGAGTGGGGGGAATTCAATAAATCTGCTGTGCCACTTTTCTGGCAATAATTGCTCATGTTAATATGTTGCACCCAATCCAGAAAAAATCTACGACAGCCTTGGTTTTGCCAGCGACTTCTGTGTCAAATTCAGTTGTAATCTGTTCCACATCTACTTTGTGGTGCAACACCCGCGTCAAATTCAGTTCTTGACAGGTACCTGAATTTGGTTGGTGCTGTGCCACTTGTAGAATGCATGGGAGGCATGCAAAATCAGTTTGCGCCAGTCTTTATGAATTCCAGGGGATGTGTTGTCAGCCCACAACAAGAACATTGCAATATCAGCAATGCTGCCAATGCTCATAGCCCTAATGTTATAAATAAGTGGTGTTCACATCGCTGTGCTATTTTGCAGCACGATTTGGAAAATATGACCTGTCTGATTTTCTTTTCCTTTCTACAGCCTTGTAAGGTCTATAGAGGTCTATGGCAAAACATTAAAAAGTATAATTTGTGTGTTTTGAAGCATTACCAGCCTTATCAAGCTGACTGCTGACTAGTAATGCCCCATTTAAAAATGCGACTAAAATGCAGAAAAATGCGTTTTAATTCATCATGTGATTACATGTTAAAACGCACGCTGTCAATAAATAAAATGATACTAAATCGCATAGGTGTTAATGGACCTTAAGTTGTAGCCTGTAAATTACACAGAGCTTTCTGAAAAGAAATCACTGCTCCAGGTCGGTCTGCTGATCCACCCTTGCTGACACACTAAGGCCTCATGCACACTGGAAAACGATAAAAAAACGCAATTAAAATGCTAAAAAACGCTATTGCAAAAAAGTTGAAAAACTCACTGCAAAGCTACTGACATTTCTATAACGTTATTTTAACGTCCAGTGTGCTTGAGGCCTAAAGCAGAAACATGGTGGTCGGCCGCACACCTAAAACCACCTTTAGGCCTCATGCACACTGGACATTTTTTTAAATTTTTACAGCAGCTGTTTTTGGCAGTGGACGTTTTTTTCTACAGTCATTAAACTCTTCATCATGTTATCCTACGTGTCCATGCACACATAGGCTGTTATCAGCAGTTTTGGGCAGTGGCATTTTTGAGCAGTAAAAAAAACCCCAAAACTGGTGGGTTCTGAAAGACATTTTTCAGCTGTAAATACGCTCTAACGCTGATAAACGTCAAAAAACGCTCAAAAACATTACCAGCGTTTTTTAACGTTTTTGATCCATTGAAAAAAAACATAATTATTTTTTTCTTAAAAAAAATTATAAAAATAAAGCGCCAATGAGGAAAAATGCTTATAAACACTAAAAAACTCTATTGCAAAAACATTGTAAAAAGTTGAAAAACTCACTGCAAAGCTACTGACATTTTTATAACATTATTTTAACCCTTTCATGACTAAGCCTATTTTTGGAATTTGGTGTTTACAAGTTAAAATCCATATTTTCTACTAGAAAATTACTTGGAACCCCCAAACATTATATATATTTTTTTAACAGAGACTCTAGAGAATAAAACGGCGATTGTTGCAATATTTTATGTCACACGGTATTTGCGCAGCGGTGTTTTAAATGCAACTTTTTGGGAAAAGGTACACTTTCATGAATTAAAAAAAAACAAAACAGTAAAATTATCCCATTTTTTTTGCATAATGTGAAAGATAATGTTATGCCGAGTAAATAGATACCAAACATGTCACACTTTATAATTGCACGCACTTGTGGATTGACGACAAAGTACGGTACCTAAAAATCTCAATAGGCGACGCTTTAAACATTTTTTACGGTTACCAGGTTAGCGTTACAGAGGAGGTCTAGTGCTAGAATTATTGCTCTCGCTCTGACGATCGCGGCGATACCTCACATGTGTGATTTGAACACCGTTTACATACGCGGGCGCGACTTCCGTATGCGTTTTCTTTGCTTTGCGAGCTCGCGGGGACGGCGGGCGCTTTAAAAATTTTTTTTTTTTTATTATGTATTTTATTTATTTTAAAATTACTAAATTGTTTAAAAAAAAATAAAAAATTTTGATCACTTTTATTGCTGTCACAAGGAATGTAAATATCCCTTGTGACAGTAATAGGTGGTGACAGGTACTCTTTATGGAGGGATCGGGGGTCTAA
Organism: Lithobates pipiens; assembly: GCF_037356315.1. NCBI lineage: Eukaryota > Metazoa > Chordata > Amphibia > Anura > Ranidae > Lithobates > Lithobates pipiens. The sequence goes on from NW_027507785.1 coordinate 100,010,307, forward strand.
AAGACCCCCCACCCCTCCTTTACACTTCAGTGTATTCAGATCGCCGAAAACGGCGATTCTGAATACCGGATATTTTTTTAAAACCGGCGCCATTGGCAGCCGAGTAAACGGGAAGTGACGTCATGACGTCGCTTCCGTGTTTACTATGAGGAGACTGGAACGAAGCCGATTACGGCTTCGTTCCAGTTCCTCCCCAGCGGCCGGAGGCATCACAGCAAGAATCGGTGCTCCCGATCGAGCGGGAGCACCGGTAACAGCGGCGGGAGGTGGCGGGAGGGGGGGACGTCCCCTCCCGCTCCTCCGGCATAACAGCCGAGCAGCTTTTAGCCGCATCGGTTGTTATGGCTGGAAAGCCAATCGCCCGCTGTAAAAAACGGTACCGGGATGATGCCTGCAGGTGCGGGCATCATCCCGGTATACCCCCCGGAAGCCGAGTACGCAGATCTGCGTACGCTCGGTGGGAAGGGGTTAATGTCCAGTGTGCATGAGGCTTTATTGTTCATACTGATTAAAATCACATCTCCCCAATGCAGACAGCTAACACATTTTTCACTCTTGATACGTTTTTAAAGGGGTTGTAAAGGTTTGCGTTCTTTCACCTTAAAGCGGAGTTCCCACAAAAAAAAAAAAATTAAAGCCAGCAGCTACAAATACTGCCCCGCTCATCTCCCCCTCTGCTTGGGGGCGCCGGCATTTTAACTGTGGGCACCTGGCTGTGGTTTCAACAGCCGGGCACCCACTGTGCATGCGCAAGCCGCGCCGCGCACCGTGACTGGCCTCGCAATCATCTGGGACCTGTGACATGTCCCAGATGATTGCCTAGAGGGAGGGGGGAGAGCTGGTCTCCCTTCCTGTGCTGAGGGAAGTGACATCAGGAGCCCAGGCACTGAAGGAGCAAGTTTACGAGGGACCCCCCTAGCAACAAGCATTAACCTTCCTGGCGGTATGATAATTTCAGATTTTAGGTGCTGAAAGCGGTACTATTAATTTACATGGAAATTTGGCGTTTAATATTGTAGGCCTGTAATTCTTAGAAATAATTCACTTAAATCCATCCAAACAGGAGTCTAATAGACATCCCGGGTATGAAAAAATTTGAAATATGAAATCATAAATTATAATATATATACATATATATATATATATATATATATATATATATATATATATACTGTATATATATATATATATATATATATATATATTATAATAAATAACTATAAATAATTATAAAAAATAATAATATAATAATAATAAAAATGATTAAATAATGTAATCAAATCAAAAACACTGAAATATGCTGAGTTGCAGAATTGTTGCTGTCATTACTTTTAGTGTTTGATGACAAATTTCCCCACAAATTACTATCACTCAATTCTGCAAGTGATTCTAATTTATTATCGCTGTTTTCTAGCTGGTCTATAACCACTTTTGATGTAAACTGACATTTTTTGGTTGCTATGGACAATCTCCAGTTTCCTGGCATAAAGAACAGTATTTATAATATAAAACTGCATGCAGGACACTGGACAGACCACTAGGGACAAAGGGGATGTGTAATTATTTGACACAGTACTGCAATCTGTAAAATTACAGTATACTGTATCTATACTGTTTTTTACTTTTTGAATTTGGCGCCGAACTGCGTCTCCGTGCATCGCAACGCTTGCAGGGAACGGAGCTTGGCACTGTCACAGATCGAGTGAGACACGGTGGCTCACTGATGACAGCGGGGAGACATCGGTGGATCCAAGGGACAAGGTAAGTAACCTCTACATGGATCCTGCAATGCGATCCCGAGTCTGGCTGGGGAATACCGCTTATGGTAATGAAATCTCACCCCAAGCCAGACTCAGAATACCAGGGAGGTTAATTTTTTATTTTTTTATTTTTTCATGCACATTAATGATTTTTTCTTTTTTTTGGGGTGGAACTCCACTTTAATGCATCCTATGCATTAAGGTGAAAAAACATCTGTCAGTGACCGGCCCCCAGCCTCCCCCCGTTTTACTTACCTGACCCCTCGAACTTATCCCATAGGGATGCGCCATCTCTCTGCCTGGGGTTCTCGGCTGTTGATTGGATAGATTGATAGCAGGGCAGCCATTGGCTTCTGCTGCTGTCAATCAAATCCAATGACGTGGCCGCCGGGGGGGGCAGGGCCGAGTCCTGCATTCTATAAACATGGGCGCCATCAATAAATTTGTTTCATTCTGTTCCGTTCGTATTAAAATGAATTAGTACTTCGTATTTCGTGTCTGAAATAAAATTTCAATTCGTACGAAATATGAATTGTCGTTAGGTTCGTTAACTTGTACGACCGTTCTTTACGATGAATTTAAAGGCAAAAATATACCTCAATATGACAGTCGCTGCTGATGGAAGTTTGGTTTTTATCTGAAATTCCGTTGAAGAATTTCCTATCCAAAATACGAATTTTCATTAGATGAGGGGCTCCCACCATCCCTGTGCTGTGCTGACTTCTCCTGGGGATTCGTAAACAAAAGTTTGTATTTCATACAAAACTCGGACGCATGGCAATTCGTATTTCGGATCCTCCCGAACGTACGAATTTCCCTAAATTCGTACGAATTTCAGATTCGTACGAAACTAATCGTACATGTCTAGCATTCTATGGACGTCAAATTCTAGACTCAGGAGCACGGCCACAAGGTAACTCCCGGGGGGAGTGCTTTTCCCAGGGGGGTTATCTGAAGCAGGGAGGAGCCGAGAAAGCCACCAAGGGACCCCAGAAGACCAAGTTTGGGGCCACTTTGTGCAAAACGAGCTGTACAGTGGAGACATGTTTGTTATTTAAGAAAAAAGTGTCACTTTAATTATAGCTGACATAGCGAATCACGAAATGCGTTAGCTGTTTGCTTATGCTTTTTCCCTGCTGAATTGTGGAGATGTGATTTTAATTAGTATTAACAATAAAGGTGATTTTAGATGTGCGGCTGACCACTTTTTTTCTTCTTTAATACTCAGAGCTTCCTCTCTTAACTCCCAGCAGCTTAATAGAGTGGTGGTTGTGGGGTTGGGTATGGGAGGTAAGTATTGTAAGTGCTACTGGAGTGGTAAGCATTAACCTGAATCTGTTACTTTGCCCTGCATATGGAAAGCACATGTTCATATTAATTTTAGTCACTCAGAACCGGATTCAGTAAGCTTTTGTTTAGGGTTCTGTGCAGGACTGTAGCCTCTTGTCACCTGACTGTACAGTTTCACACTATTATTAGAGAAATTATACAGAGTTCATACTCTCACTTTTTGTACATCACTGATACACAATAACACATTTTGCCCTTTAATGATATATTGTGACTGGCTACTTACTATTTCCAATACAACCTCTAATGCCCTAGTTTCCATAAACAATCCCCCAATGATACATTATTACATTATTACACTCATTTATAATGAGACGTTCATTCATTTTATTTTATTTTTTTCTATAGGGCATCTCAGTTATCTTTCTGCAGCTTCACGAAAGCTGAGAGAAAAAAAAAGGAATTCTTAGGAGCAGTCTGGGAATGACGGAGATATCGCAGAACTCTTTGATAAAATATGTTTTAACAGAGCATCAAGTTGATGTGTTAGTAAATGTAGTGGTGATCTTGTCATTGCCAAAAGTCATGAATGCTGGTAGTTTCCTGTGCATGCTGGGAATATGCAAAGCATGCTGGGAGCTTCCAAGGCCTTTCTATGAAGACGTTTGCAATGATGGACCAGTCATGGCCAAGCATCTGTTTTCCAGATGTCATCCTGGCATTTCAGTAGAGCCGGAGTCTGGGTGTGCGACTTGGTCCATTAATATCTGTAGAAAGAGAGAGTTGTGTGTTTATAAATTCGGCTTTCATAAACTTCCTGTAGAAATTCTGATTGGTTCTGTATGGTGCTTAAATATAGCTATGAGATCTGAATGCAAGTTAATCTGCGAGCTGATTCAATTTTAAAAATGAAGGAAGACTTAAAGGAAAAATTTCTGTCCATATTATTTTACTATTTTTTCAGCTAATACATTTGAAAATGAATGCTTTAAATCAGTGTTTTCATGTGGTATATATATATATATATATATATATATATATATATATATATATATATAAACTTTGTTTTTTCAAATAAACATATAATACATGATAAAGGATTCCAAGAGCTTAATTCGATAGTGAAAGAAAGCACAGCACATGAATTTCCCTTTTAGGCATTCTGTCCCTCATTGAAACTTTGGATGGGCCAGTCCGGTAGGAATGAGTCACTCATTCACTGGTGTGTGTAGATTTCAGTTTGAGCTATTGAGCTCTATAGAAAAAAGACAGGCTTTTACAATAGCAAAAATGAAAAGCATTAAAGTGTATTTAAAACCAAAACTTTTTTTTAAGTTTTAAATAGTATGATGAGGGATTGGAAACTCTGTCAGGTTTTTGCTGCTGTCTGTGTCCCTGTTGGAGATATTCACCCTCTATATTTGTCCTGTAAAGTGTAAACCCTCTTCACCAGAACTGAAACAAAGGAAAATCCAAACTTTTAAACGTACGGTCTCCCCAGAGAGCTACAGTCATCGGCTTCTCCCCATACCAACTAGGACACTGTCGCCTAGTCCCGCATAACCTATTTTATGGAACCCACACCACCCCTAAGCATCCTCCAATGTCCCTCCAAATTTTGGATAGCTGGGCAGGGCCGTAGAAGGTCCTTAACCCATCAGCAGGACTCCTTTGTGCAAGAAGGAACAGGATGAGCACTGCCAGAGCCCTACAAAATTACCTCCAGCAGTCCACTGGTGTGTATGTTTCTGATCAAACAATCAGAAACAGACTTCATGAGGGTGGCTTGAGGGCCTGACGTCCTCTAGTGGACCCTGTGGTCACTGCACCGTTGAGCTTGATTGCCATTTGCCATTTAACACCAGAATTTGCAGGTCCACTTAATGGCGTCCTGTGCTTTTCACAGATGAGAGTGAGTTCATTCTGAGCACATGTGGCAGACATGAAGGGTCTGGAGAAACTGTGAAGAACACTATGCTGCCTGTAACATTGTTCAGCATAACCGGTATGGTGGTGGGTCAGTGATGGTCTGGGAAAACATATCAATGGAAGGACACACAGACCTCTACAAGCTAGACAATGGCACCCTGACTGCCATTAGCTATCAGTGGGAAATCCTTGCACCCGTTGTCAAACCCTGCGCTGGTACAGTTGGTCCTGGGTTCCTCCTAGTGGAGGGTGTGGAAAGCTGAATACTGATACTCAGCCCATTCTATGAAGAAATGGCTTCAGCTACTCTCTTCCTGGAAGACACAGATATGATGCATTTTAACTGTCCATGGGCTTAGTCTATAAATAAGTCCATGGGCAGGTGAATTGCATCAGGGGGTGTGGCTTCCAGGACGAGGCAAGCTGAAGCCATTTCTTCATAGACGTTACCTGGGCTGAATTTTCACACCTTCCACAAGGAAATGCTTGTTACAAGTTCTGACCTTGGAGTGTGTCCTCAGATCTAGGAAAGAATATAAGATTATGCTCTATATTCTATAAGATAGAAAATAACTGTCAGAATTTGGACATGTCCAGGTAAAAGGACCACTACTACGTAAAAATAAAACTCTATGATCGATTTAAACACAATATTCTTTATATGAAATTCTTTTATATTCAACATTCCTTTATTTCATTCGTTAATCACAATCACATGCATCCATGCCAAGATATCCACCAAAAGCTACAGTGACAGAGGTTGGCAGAAGACTAGAAGCAGGAGGAGCTTCTAGTCTTCTGCTGCCTGGTCACATGTTCAAAATAAAAAAAAAAACAGCATTTGGAATACAGAGAACCTACACAATTAATATAAATAAACTGTTTTAAATTGGAAAACAAATATATAATTTAAATCAAATTAAATGTTTCTTTTGGCAATAACATGGTGTGCACAGATTTCTGCCAGTCACAGTCTGTGTCACACCCCTCCAGCCTGTGTCTTAGAATAAGAGGGAGGTAAAGTCTCCATTAATCTACATGTAATATTCCATGTCCATTGGGTTTAGCTGGTTAGTGGGCATGGAAGAGGAAGGAGAGAGTGGGCTGTCATTTACCACTGTGAATACATCCACATGTGTGACTCTATAGTCACAGGGCTGCTCAGATGTGATTGGAGGAAATGCTGAGCATATAAACTCCCTGAAAACTGAGCATGTGCAAAGCTGTCAATGCTGCTCTGCAAAATCCTTAGCTGCACTGGGGAAGAAGAGAGCTTTTAACATAAAATCTTCCCATAAGATTATATGTGCATTTAATGTTTTTTTTTATGCATGCTTTTTACCTGTAAGTAAATAACTTTTTTTTTTCTGTACTTCTACCTGCATTTTTAACTTCTTCCTTGTGTTCTGCTGTTCTTGGTGGATGTAACAGCATATCCTCCCAGAAGCGCACACCACGCGCACCTTCTGGGGGATGCAGCAAGGCAATCTGTTACTGGTGTGTGTGCTGACAACCAATCGTGGTACCGCGCCCTGAGAGCAGCCCTAGCACCATATGACTGCTGTGGCCAATCACAGCGGTCACAGTCACAGTCACAGTAGTAAGCAAGGCTGTCATTCATTATGCTTTGCTTACTACCGTGTAAATTCAAAGTTTTAATATCTGTCAGTTATCTGTACAACCTCTGCCATGCAAATCTCATCACTCTTTGGGGACAATAAACCTTTTCAACCTTGCATTACACCAGTAGTGGTTAGCAGGCAATGTTCATGTAATAGGTCAGGACTTGTCATTGGTATCAGTTCATAGTGACAGCAAATTTGACAGGCTATACACAGCTTAAAAGCACAGTTGAGATAACACAAACATAGCGTGTCTCCAGCAATGTGATACTTTGTGTTTTGGGAGTTCCTGAGATATGCATGAAAACTTCAGCAGTAACATAAATAACTTTAGATAATGGCTCGAGTAAAGATCTCCTGTCATTTGATGAACCAATACATTGTTTTTTTTATTTTACAAAGCAAATGTGTGCTGTGTTATTCCAGATTAGGTTATTCAATGTGGTGCCCACTATCCTATAAGCAGCACAATCAAAAAGCAGGCAAAATATGCTTTTCAAGATGAAGAACCCACTAAAAGACTTTTTGGTGCTGCATGAAGCCAAGAAATTTTATTTTGTCAAGAAAGTTTCAGATTTAATTGTAAAGAGAACCTGCCATTTTGCCCATTTAAGAAAAAGTGACAGTTTTTTTTTAAAGTCTTTCCCCCACCCATTGTTACCAACCTTCCCTATGCTCTGATCCATTTAGTTGTCGGAGCTCTCAGAAATACTTCCAGGATTGGAGGAACATGTGACCTTCTCCCCGTCCTACTGGTATGCAATGGGCTGCCAATTGCCAGGCCTGAACACTAAGGGAGAAGAAGCAGGTCATTAAACCAATGTAAGCTCAGTCACTGACCAACACAAAGCTTAAGCCTGCCATACCTGGAAGAATTTTGTTCAAAAAATTTGACTTTGGAGCTTTGCTACATTTCCCAACAGCCAGTGGGGTCAAATTGACAAGTGGTTTTGACTGTAGAGATAAAGAAAATAAAAGGGTAACAACGAAGATTTTTTTCTTAAACAACTTTAATTTTAGCAGCAAATGTTTTTATTCTGGAAATTCCATTAATTCCAAAATTGAAGCGTTAAAAGCAAACAACATTTTGAAGTAGTTTTGAGCAGCATTTACCAGGTCTCTGATGGCAATATCAAATGTACTCATAAGATTTTTCATGTGAATGTTTCTACAAAAATCTACCAGTGTATGGCCGTCTTTACACATGGATTAGATCAGAGTTCTCCAAACTATTTAAACAAAGGACCAGTTTACTGTCCTGCAGACTTTTAGGGGGGCTGGACTGTGGCCAGTGGGAGTAAAAAATGCACTGACGTCAATGAGAGTAAATAATGCCCAATCATTGATGTCAGTGGGATGATTAGTGCCCCACAACTGGTTTCTAGTGGGAGAAATAGTGCCCCATCATTGGTGTCTATGGGAGGAATAGTGACCCATCATTGGCATTATTGGGATGAATAGTGCCCCATTGTTGATTTTAGTGGGAGGAATAGTGCCCTATCATTGGTATTAGTTGGAGGAACAGGACCCTATCATTGGTTTTCAGTGGAAGGAATAGTGCCCCATCATTAGTGTCAGTGGGAAGCATAGTGCCTCATAGTTGGTGTGAGTGGGAGTAATGGTGCCCTATTGTTGGTATCAAGGACAGAAATTATGCCCCGTTGTTGGTGTGAGTAGGAGGAATAGTGCCCCAAGGGCCGGATAAAGTCAAACAAAGGGCACATCTGGCTCCGAGGCCGCAGTATGGAGACCACTGGATTAGATGAGCAGAGTAATAAAGAAGGGCAGTGAAAGTAGGTATCAGAGGGTGGAAGGCAAAGCAAGAACCCCTGTTGACAGACTTTGAACTTCTGTTTAGAGCATAGATTCGGCACCAGTTTGAAACACTTTTGAGATCATTCAGAATTCATTGACAGGTCCATTTAACCTGCAGTTGACCTTCTTTTGCAAAGACTTCCATGGTAATTTAAAACCATCCGACAGGAAAAAAAGCTTGTGAATACATGCCCTAATAGATTCCTGTGAAATACAGTCTCCCAAGGATCATATAGTTTCTGTAAGCAGTGTATTAATATAGGCATAGTAGATATTGTGCATGATTTCCTGTTTCCATAGTACTCCTCCAAATGGATTTTAAAGTATATTTTTGTAAAAGAATGGGAAAAGTTCCCTTCACAAGTATTTGAGACTGGTGACTGTCCTGGAAGGTTTCCCTGGCATTTAAGTTGTTCATACAATAATAGATTTTTTTTCCGTTTAACCTACAGATTCCTCCATCCACTCTACTGTATACAGGGTGGACTGACACACCCGCAGTGCTGATGTTCGAACAACAACATTCCATCCAGTTCCTTCGATTTTTTAATTGAAGGATGCCTGCTGTGATGGGGCCACCCACAAAGTGAATTTTGATTGGTTCAACAAAAACCCGGATGAAATTCGATCTGTGTATGGCCAGGAAACCATCCTGTTAAGAACAGCAAAGGTGCAGAGCTACTACTTCCCCTGGTATCTTCTATGGCTGAAATTATCGGTGCTCAGGTGCGGATTGCTAAGAGCCGCCAACCCATCTAGTACAGGAGAAGAGCCAGCTCCACAGTATATTACAGTATTGCTTGAAATGTTATTGTAAAGTGGTGTAAACGTCACAGAAAGTCAATGTCTTTTAGCTTAAAATAGCCTTAATCATGACTGAGGCTGATGATAAAGTTGTTTTTAGCTGAAACACGTTGACTTACTGTGCTGTTTACACCACTTTACAATAAAACTTCAAGCAATACTGTGATTTACCATGGTGTCGTCTCACATCCTGTTCAGAAATATGGGGTGTAAAGTCTTGTGTTAGTTTGTAGCAATAATTACACACTTCTGAAGTACATGTTTGGAAGAGACACATGGTGGTCATTTGTTGCATTGGCCATTGATGTAACTAGCAATCACAGGGCCCCCAGCAAAATTTTAAATGGGGATGCCATCAGTGGTGGTGGCCAATAAAGCACCCCTTGTTTCACCCCCTGAACACTGGTGATTAGTGGCAGATGGTCTATTCTACAGACCCTATCTTCAGATATCAGCAGTAAAACAGAGTGTGGAGTGTGGATGTCGTCTGCCTTTTCTCATTTCATCACCATTATGAATTGCTGTATGAGTAATTTTGCTGTCACCATGAACATTATGGCTGGAATGTGTTAGTGTTTACAAATGTGTGACACTGCTGTATCTGGAGTATAAAAGTACTGTGTGGTACATGATAAGACAAGATAACAAACAGCAGTCTGAATGTGTTTCCTCTGTATCCCCACAGGCCTCAGTCTATTTAATCCTTTTTTTCCATGTCTTCTAAAAAAATCTACTTAGATACACTGAAAACATATGTGTTGTGCTGGAATTGTGGCCTGTAAAGCATTTATCAGTGTAAACATAGGCTTTTTAGGTGCTATAAGGTAGTGACAGCAGTATCCCTCCAAACACACAGCCCATGGAAGAAGTAGTGTTAGCCCTTGTACACACGGTCGGACATTCCGACAACAAAATCCGACGGATTTTGTCCAAAACTGGTGTTGCATACACACGGTCGGACAAAGTTGTCTGAAAATCTGATCGTACATAACTTGATGACATTATTTCGTTATGACGGGACTATGTTCAGGCTAGTAGCCAATAGCTTTGGTCTAGGAATTTGATCTGAGCATGCGTGGCACTTTGTCCGATCAGAATTCTCTACACACAATCGGACAAAGTTCGGATCATGTTGTCGGAAAGTTTTATAGCCCAGCTCTAAAACTTTGTCCGTCGGATATTCCGACGGAAACAGTCCAATGGAGCCCACACACAGTCGGATTATCCGACAACACAGTCCGATTGGACATCTTCCGTCGGAATGTCCGACTGTGTGTACAAGGGCTTAGAGGAAAGGTCAGAAGATGTCCTTTCTTTGACAGTTTGTTGTTCCTTATTTAGCTGGAGAGCAATAACAAATCTGATTTTATACAGTGAAGTGAGGCTGTCTATTGTGCCTGATATATAACGAGTGATCTGATAGGGTTTTGGCCAAACTGGGTCTGAACCTTAGCTATCACATGATATCAGGTTGCCAGCTGGGGAATTCTCCATCCCCCAGTCACATGTAATAATGGGCAGGGATGCTGGTGGAAACATTGACCTAATATGGACACATGGACATATTTGGCCAATGACATTGTCCAAATATGCAGCTCTGAGAGGGAAATCCATGGAGCCAGCTGGCTAGTAAATCAGGATTGGAAAATGTTCTGCCCACAGCTGATTGGGTTGGTAACCTGCTATCATGTGAGGGCTTCCCGCAAGTTCAAGCCAAAACTGGATTCAGCCCAAACCTTAGCAGGAAGCTGTCACCTGTTAGCAGGCTGCCAACCCAATGAGCTGTGGCCAGCAATTTTTCTACCCCAAAGCCACATGTAACCAAGGACTGATATGCTGATGTCATATCATTGACCTAATAAGGCCACAAGACCATATGTGGCCAATGACATTGACCAAAAATGCGGCTATCTATGGGGAAATTTCCTGGCATCAGCTGCTATCACGTAGGAGCTTCCCGCGGCTTCAGGTCAGAGCTGAGTTTGACCTGTACCTTAGCTCATCACTATTCATAACTTCAAATGTTCGGAAAAGAGAAAGAGGGACTCCATTTGGAGAAAATTATGTTAGCAAATGACACAACCTCAGTTAAGTGGACCATAAAGAACATGGCAAAAATAATTGGTTAAAAATCCCAATTTCTTTTTTCACCTCTCTTTTTTTTTATACTGGATCCTTTATACTGGTGTAGCACCCTCCTAGGTAGGTGGTAAAAGAGAGTATAGTTTTTGATCTTTCTGTTTACCAGGAAGATGGTCAGGTAAAACTTACAGTGCTCTCTGCCTACCAGAGAGCAGGATCTATTAGTTAGGTCTGCTCATTGAACTCAGTTGCAGCTCAGCTTGTTCTGACTGTCCCTCACTGGTCCAACAGGGAGGCATATTGGACAGTGGTAGGGGACCTGACAAGTATGGCGCACAGGCTTTGTTAAAGCCCTGGCAATTGGCAGAGGAAAAGTCCTGCATTGCATGTTGGAATACTGTATATAAAACCAGCGTACAGGTGCTCAGAGTTAGTTGAGCTGGGAAACACAGTCCAGGAGGGAGGGGGCAGCTGCCTTCACCTCTGCTAAGGCGATCATGCAGTCCTGGGTGGTTGACCCAGGTGCCTAGAGATAGAGAAGCTAAATACAGAGGTCCTATCTTACCACAGACCATGCGCGAGGCATATATCGTACTGATACCTAAACCCGGTAAGAACCCAGAGTTTCCGGAAAACTATCGCCCGATATCTCTCCTCCAATTGGATATAAAAATCCTTGCCAAAATTCTGGCGCTTCGGCTAAATGGGGTGATTCTGACCCTTATCCACCCGGACCAGACAGGGTTCATGCCCTCCTACAACACTGCACATAACCTCCGTAGACTCCATATGCACCTGCAGGCTACCCACGATCAGATGGGATCCAGGGTGGTGGTGTCGTTGGACGCCGCCAAGGCATTCGACTCCGTGGAGTGGAGGTACCTATGGGGCTGCCTTGGGAGATTCGGTTTTGGGCCCAAATTTACCAATTGGATACGCCTGTTATACCAAAGCCCTACAGCTAAGGTTCTTGTCAATGGTAGGGTCTCGGAGGCTTTCCCCCTGTCCAGGGGGACGCATCAGGGGTGTCCATTATCGCCCCTCCTGTATGCGATCGTGGTGGAGCCCCTCGCCTCCGCGTTGCGTACGCACCCCGGAATAGGGGGACTGCGACATGGTCGGCTACATGACAAGCTTAGTCTCTACGCTGATGACATGATGCTGTACCTCGCAGACTCTGGCCCATCTCTGAAGGCAGCCCTGGACACCATTAGTGTATTCGGTGACTACTCGGGGCTACGAATTAACTGGGATAAGTCCCAAATTCTTCCCATAGACTTTGGCCCTCCCACGGCGGAACAAGCCTCCTCCCCCCTTATCCGGGTGAGCTCCTTGAAGTATCTGGGTATTATGATTACCCGCTCCCCCGCGGACTTTACTAAACTTAATATAGAGCCATTAATTGCGACCCTTAAAACCAAAACACAAACATGGGCTAAACTCCCCCTAGGAATAATGGGCCGTATTAACCTGATAAAAATGATTGTACTCCCTCAATTTTTGTATGTCCTCTGGCATGCCCCCATATATTTACCCCTTCGAACCTTTAAAGACATTGAAGCGATCCTTAACTCCTTCGTGTGGGGGCGGAACCGACATAAACTGTCCTGGCAGGTATTGAAATGTCCCACCGACTTGGGCGGCGCAGCGCTACCCGACTTCAACCTGTACTATCTGGCTGCCCAACTCTCTCACTTTTTTCATTTGGACAAACAGGACCGGGAGCGGTATCTGACCCTAGTGTGCTCACCCCTGTCTGCTGGGTACACTCACCCCTACCAAGTGCTATTTAAGACTCCTATGGACCCCGAGGCGCTGCGTAATCGCCGGGGTCTGCTGTATGCTCACTGCAGGATATGGGAATTGGTGGGACGCAGGCTGGGACGACCCGCTATACACTCACACACCCCCCTTTGGCACAATCCGGGATTACCGGAACTGATGTCGATACCAGACTGTGGCCTGTGGTTATCTAAGGGCGTGGCATATCTCTCAGATGTTTACAGTAATCAGGTTCTTAAATCTTTCCAACAGCTTAAAGATGAATTCCATATCCCCAACCACATGTTCTTCAGATTTCTCCAGCTCCGGCATGCCCTTCAGACCCAGTTTCGTGATCATCCCCCGAGTTTGGACCGCACCGACATTTTAGCTACCCTGCTGGGGCAGGACCCCTCCAAACTAATTTCCCTCTTTTATAATGATCTTCTCCGTCCTGTAGCGGCCGCCTCTGCATACAAGCTGAGGGATAGATGGGTCGGGGACGTAGGACACATGGAGGATGAGGAGTGGGAAGATGCTTTGACTACATGTAAAAAGGTGTCTACCAAACTCTCTGACCGCCTGACCCAAATGTACATTGTTCATAGGGCCTACATCACCCCATCCCGCCTTGCTCGGTTTAATCCGGTACAAGACCCTAGCTGTCCCAGATGCAATGGCTCGCCCGGTACCTTCTTCCACATGCTGTGGTCCTGCCCGGTAATACATAATTACTGGTCCCATATTGTTAAATTTATACATGATGAGATGGGATCCCCCTTGAACAGTGCTTACTGGGGATATTCCCAGATCCAGACTTTGACAAGCCCCATATCACTTTTCTACAGGAGGTATTATTTCTTGCCAGGTTGTTGGTGGCAAGGAAATGGATGAGAGGGACACCCCCAAGTGTACAGGAATGGATAGCTACCGTCAATGGTGTCCTTCCTTATAAAAAGGAAATATATGCACATAGGGGCTGCCCTGCTAAGTATGGGAAGATATGGGATATATGGTTAAGCAACGCAGCCACTTGTAATGACATTGAGGTCGATCCCTGATCCCAAATATATTTGTCCTCTGGAGGGTCCGGCCACCTTGGTCTCCCCCCTTCCCCTATCTCCCTCAAGACTGTCCGTAATGTTGCTCTGTACCCCCTGCGCTGTTCTGTTTCAGTGCTTTGCTTTACCCCCTATCCACTTGACCATGTTAATTGTTATTACAATGCACCCTCTTCATTAGTTTGGCTCCTGCTACCAGCTGTTCCCACTCAGCATGATGGTTTATTTTTTGATGTAACTCCGTTTTATTTACGTACTGTATGTATTCTGTACTTTGTGCCTGTAGTTTTTTTTCTCAACCCAATAAACATTTTGTTTGTAAAAAAAAAAAATACAGAGGTCCTGCAGAGCTGACTGGAAGGGAGACACCAGGAAGGATCTGATACTGCCTACTGTGAGTACAGATCTGTGTCTTTGGGGCCTGTTGCGTGAGGACCTCCCCCTTCAGCTAGAAGAGTAAGTGGAAGGGTGTCAGTAAAGGGCATGCTAGAGAGTTTCCAGAAGATAATGTAGTGCATCAAGTCTGCATCAAGTTTGCTGCTAGTGCTACATGTGGCTGTATGGTTAAAGCAGTGTGACTGCTTCTGCTAATAATCTGGTGAGGTCAAGTGAGAGTTGTCCTTTTCCTTTGGGAATAGTTCCAGTTGGAGTATCCCATCCCATCCACATCCCTTCTCCCATCCAAGTTCCAAAATAAAATACAAAAACACAAATACCCTGGACTGGTTATTGAGAAGCGAGCAAGCGGGAGAAGGGTGGGCCAAGTAGGAACCCCTAGCAACCAAGTGGGAACCCTCAGCAACCAAGTGGAAACTATTAGCAACCAGCTGCAGGTAAACAGAAAAAGGCCTAAGAAGTGAACACTCAGCAAGCCTTACGGGGACAGTGCTACACTGTTTACCTTTGTTACCAGAACAAATGCAATCATTTAAAGGTTACATGAAAAATGTAATCAGTAGAACAGTTTTGGTGGTTTAATAGTAAATTTTTTATATAAACTTAAAAGACAGACCAAAAAAAGGTATGGATGAGGACAGATGCGGTTGCTTCCTAAAGAAAGATTATCCCTACAGATAAGGGAGAGTTAGGAGCTGTCCTTTCTACGTACATGCATCTTTGACTTCTATTACTTATTTTTTTCCAGTAGAAAACATAAAGTGTATTTTTAGCTAGCACATATTTAAAAGTGTATCTAAAGTCAAAACTTTATTTAGTTATAGAAAGGCCCGAAGCAAAAATAAAACAAAAGTACTTTCTATTGCTCCCAGCCGCCTCCAAATTTTCAAATTACTATTTTTTTGCTGATGTAATCTGATTTTGTGCTTAAGGGAGGACTACGTTATTCTGCTATGGTCCCACTGTATGTAAGAATTTAGCATCCTTGATTTACTAGGTTGCCCTCTGCAAGTGCAGTTGTTCCCGAGCTTAGTAAATGAAGTAAAGCTTCACTTTGCAAAGAGTACCCAATCATGTGCAAGGAAAATAATAAAAAACAGCATTTTTTCTTGCACATGATTGGATGATGGAAGTCAGCAGAACTTCTGCACATTTACTAAGCTCTGGAGCAACTGCACTTACGGAAAGCATCAGTCAAATTGCCTTTAGTAAACCAACCCCTATGTATGCATAGAGCAGGGCACATGAATGCAAATAATGTGCACTGCCCATTCCAAACAAAGGGACACAACGGGGAAAAGGAGAGATTTGGGAAGCTTACAAAGGATGTTACAAGGAGGCAGTAAAACAAAGTAAGAAATTATTTTGTGAAAAATAGATACATGGCCATTAAATATCGGGTGTGAATAGGTTATTTTTGGAAAGAAGCAATATTGTTTAGTGTTGCTTTAAATTAGTTTCCTAGGCACCAGGTGGAACAACGGTGCCCACCAGGGGTAACAGAATTCCAAAACACTCAAAAGTGCAGAACGCTAAAGTTTCCAGCTCTTGACGTCCCTTTAAAAGACTGCAAAGAACCCATTTACAGTCAACTTCTTTTACAGGCTTTTTTTTAAGTGATAAAGAGAATTTAAAGAACTATACAACATGAGTGCCACCCCAAGGCTCACAAAAATCCTATAGTTTCTTATAATTCCAAAATTCTAAAAAAAAAAGTTAAAGTTAAAAAAAGTTATTTTATTGGAGGAAGGACTAATCCTTAAAGGCTGCAAAAACTATTAAGTATTTTCAGTGGTTGCTATTTCAGTAAAATGCTTGTGGCCTGTAGCTTCTTGCTTAAAATAATATTATTTTATGTAGCTAAATGTACAAACGACAGTGTCTGTGTGTCTATTTTAGAAAGAGAGGAGATGATGTTTTGGCATATGCACATTTCCACTAGCTAGAGTCAATCTTTAACTAACGCCCCTTCAATAGCAAGTATTGCCTACGGGCAAATATGCACTTTCCAGCAAAATGACTGCAAACAGCTTTTAAAGGATGTGATATTTTACTCGTGGACACACTGAATGGATACTTATATTCGCGGCCCTCCAGTATATACAGCTGACATAGTTCTGCTGTATCTTCTTACTTGCTACTCTGCAGTGGTGTTTATATTGTTATTAATGATACAATAGTGTCTGTGTTGTATTAGATAACAGTTGGTAACTCAAAAAATGTCCACTGTCAAGAACAGCATTTTTTAAGTGCAATATAACTCTAAATTAGGTTTAATGGGAATGATGGCTTTCAGCATCAACGTTGTGTGTACAGTATAAAATTGCTATCTCGGTTTCTTGCTAGAGAGAAATCATAATTAAAATGTGAGCGAAAAATATTTTTTTACAACATTTGCAAGTTAGCAAGGTCAAGGTGACATATTAAAGTGGTTGTAAATCCTAGCAAAAAAAAAAATCTGCAAGACAAAGGAATGATGAGCTAGTATGCATATCATACTAGCTCATTATGTATTACTTACCTTAGATTGAAGCCCCATCAGAGGTCCTCGTTCACTGATCCGGCCAGCGACTCCCGGAGTTACTTCCGGGTATCGCAGGCTCCGGCGCTGTGATTGGCCAGAGCCGCGATGACGTCACTCCCGCACATGCCTGTAAAGGCACAGTCTAACGTACGTGCCATTGCTTCAGTTTGCTTCAGTGCTCATGAGCCGATGACATCTGCAAATGCAAATGCATATCTCCAAAACCGTTTTGGTTTAGGAGATATCCAGGATAGCTACAGGTAAGCCTTATTATAGGCTTATCATTAGCAAAAAGTGTGTTGTAAGGCCCCTTTCACATATGTGGAACGTATGTTCGTATTTCATCCATCCGTTTGCGGGTGAAATATGGACATACATGCATTCCTATGGGATAGCGGGTGTCAGCGGATGAACATCTGCAGACACCCGATATTGTCCGTCTCCGATGTGGTCCGTTTCTGCAGACGGAGGAAAATCCTATTTTTCTATCCATCTGCAGAGCGGATCGGATGAACACGGACAGACGGTCCATGTTCATCTGATCCCCCATAGAAACAGCGGAGAGCTGACAGTGCTGGGACCGCCCTGTCATCTGTCGGCTCAGCGGGGATCAACGGAGCAATCCCCGCTGAGCAAGCAGATCATCACGGGGGGGATCATTACGGCTCTGTCCCATGTGAAAGGGGCCTTAGGGTTTACAACCACTATAAAGGTAGTATTGCCACCGCTTAGCACTTGCTTGTAAAATCTATTGATTGTGTGTAGTGATGGACGAACTTCCGACGGGACGTTTCGCGAACGCGAAACGCGAACGGACACAAACGTTCGCGAAAACGACCGTTCGCCGCGGGCTCCATTGACTTCAATGGGAGGCGAATTTCGCAAACCTTTAGGTCGAATTTGCGGCCACGGGGTAATTATTAGGGGGTAGCACGTAGTCCCACCACCTGGACAATAGCATAATACATGTATGAGGTGAATTTGGGATCGATAACTACAAGCATTTTTTTTTTATTTGGGAAATTGTTCTGACAATTCAGGACTATGGAGCTAATGAAGGCAATGGAGGAGAGGGAAGGTCAGGGACCAGGGTAGGCAAACAAGAGGGTGCAGGAGATACAGAGCACTGACAGCAGCACCGTAATACAGAGCACTGACATCAGCACCGTGACATACAGCGCTGACAGCAGCTCCGTGACATACAGCGCTGACAGCAGCTCCGTGACATACAGCGCTGACAGCAGCTCCGTGACATACAGCGCTGACAGCAGCTCCGTGACATACAGCGCTGACAGCAGCTCCGTGACATACAGCGCTGACAGCAGCACCGTGACATACAGCGCTGACAGCAGCTCCGTGACATACAGCGCTGACAGCAGCTCCGTGACATACAGCGCTGACAGCAGCTCCGTGACATACAGCACTGACAGCAGCTCCGTGACATACAGCGCTGACAGCAGCTCCGTGACATACAGCGCTGACAGCAGCACCGTGACATACAGCGCTGACAGCAGCTCCGTGACATACAGCGCTGACAGCAGCTCCGTGACATACAGCGCTGACAGCAGCTCCGTGACATACAGCACTGACAGCAGCTCCGTGACATACAGCGCTGACAGCAGCTCCGTGACATACAGCGCTGACAGCAGCACCGTGACATACAGCGCTGACAGCAGCTCCGTGACATACAGCGCTGACAGCAGCTCCGTGACATACAGCGCTGACAGCAGCTCCGTGACATACAGCGCTGACAGCAGCTCCGTGACATACAGCGCTGACAGCAGCTCCGTGACATACAGCGCTGACAGCAGCTCCGTGACATACAGCGCTGACAGCAGCTCCGTGACATACAGCGCTGACAGCAGCTCCGTGACATACAGCGCTGACAGCAGCACCGTAAGCAGCCCCAGGAGGAAGTCAGCACAGCACAGGGATGGTGTGATCCCCTCATAATAAGAACCCCCAGGAGGAAGTCAGCACAGCACAGGGATGGTGGGAGCCCCTCATAATAAGAACACCCAGGAGGAAGTCAGCACAGCACAGGGATGGTGGGAACCCCTCATAATAAGCAGCCCCAGTAGAAATATGACACCGCTCAACCTCTTCAAAGAGGAGGGTAGGGGCATATAGTACGGTGTGCTTTTTTGGGTCAGGGAAGTGAGCCAAATGAATTAAGAAGGTCTGTGTGCTTGATTCCAAAAATTGTTTATAGACATATACATGGTCTACTGATCACATGTGTTGAATTCCTCCGAGATCCATGCCTCATTCATTTTTAGAAATGTGAGGTAGTTAACACTGTCGTGAGCTAGGCGAGTACGCTTATCGGTCACAATCCCCCCTGCTGCGCTGAACGTCCTTTCGGACAGGACACTGGATGAGGGGCAAGCCAACAGTTCGATTGCAAATTGGGCAAGCTCTGGCCAGAGGTCAAGCCTGCCCACCCAGTAGTCTAGGGGTTCATCACTCCTCAGAGCGTCCACATCGGCCGTTAACCCAATGTAGTCGGACACCTGACGGTCTAGGCGTTCCCTGATGCTGGATCCGGATGACACCTGTCGATGGGTCGGCTGAAAGAATGACCTCATATCCGAAGTCACCAACACATCTTCAAACCGGCCTCTTCTTGCAGGCGCTGTTGGATTGGTACCCGCAAATCCTTCTCTGGGAGTGGGAATTGCTCCTCTGCCAGCGCACGCAAAAGCAGAATGCAGCATTTCTCGAAGCAAGGCCTGGAAGTGCTGCATTCTGACAGCCCTCTGCGACGGCGGTAACATTTCCGCCATTTTGTGTTTGTACCGGGGATCTAAGTACGTTGCCACCCAGTACTGGTCCTTGACCCTCATGCTTTTTATACGGGGGTCCCTATTAAAACACTGGAGCATGAAGGCCCCCATTTGCACTCAAGCGGAAGGTATGTGGTGGTGGTGGTGTTGTTGGTGGTAGTGTCTTTGGGGGTGCACATAGCAGAGAGTGAAGAAGAGGGTGCAGATCGAGAGGATGAGGAGGGTGCAGAAGAATAAGGCTGAGTGAGCCACTCAACCAAGTCTGGTGCGTCCTTTAAAGTAATTGAACGCACCTTCTGCAACTTCCCACTTTGGCTCAAGGCTGTTGCTCCTGCCCTACCCCTACCACCCCTGCGGAAGGGCCTGCCTCTTCCTCTGCCTGTCATTTTTTAAATCACCCTGTGACAAAACTCTTAGTCCCTATACCGCTGAAGGACTGCTGCAGTATAGGGCAGCGGTCAGCAGTAGTGCACGTCAACCCTATGTATTGTGGACCGATAGCGGTCCTTACAGAACAGCAGACTGTACTGCACTCAGGCCTATGTACCGTAGCACCCTATACCAAGTTACCAGTCCTTATAAAAACTTTTGTGGACCAAGCAGGTTGTGTGTTAGTGTTTAGCAGACTGTGCGTCAGTCCCTATACCGCTGAAGGACTGCTGCAGTATAGGGCAGCGGTCAGCAGTAGTGCACGGCAACCCTATGTATTGTGGACCGATAGCGGTCCTTACAGAACAGCAGACTGTAACGCACTCAGGCCTATGTACCGTAGCACCCTATACCAAGTTACCAGTCCTTATAAGAACTTTTGTGGACCAAGCAGGTTGTGTGTTAGTGATTAGCAGACTGTACGTCAGTCCCTATACCGCTGAAGGACTGCTGCAGTATAGGGCAGCGGTCAGCAGTAGTGCACGGCAACCCTATGTATTGTGGACCGATAGCGGTCCTTACAGAACAGCAGACTGTACTGCACTCAGGCCTATGTACCGTAGCACCCTATACCAAGTTACCAGTCCTTATAAGAACTTTTGTGGACCAAGCAGGTTGTGTATTAGTGTTTAGCAGACTGTGCGTCAGTCCCTATACCGCTGAAGGACTGCTGCAGTATAGGGCAGCGGTCAGCAGTAGTGCACGGCAACCCTATGTATTGTGGACCGATAGCAGTCCTTACAGAACAGCAGACTGTACTGCACTCAGGCCTATGTACCGTAGCACCCTATACCAAGTTACCAGTCCTTATAAGAACTTTTGTGGACCAAGCAGGTTGTGTGTTAGTGTTTAGCAGACTGTGCGTCAGTCCCTATACCGCTGAAGGACTGCTGCAGTATAGGGCAGCGGTCAGCAGTAGTGCACGGCAACCCTATGTATTGTGGACCGATAGCGGTCCTTACAGAACAGCAGACTGTAACGCACTCAGGCCTATGTACCGTAGCACCCTATACCAAGTTACCAGTCCTTATAAGAACTTTTGTGGACCAAGCAGGTTGTGTGTTAGTGATTAGCAGACTGTACGTCAGTCCCTATACCAATGAAGGACTGCTGCAGTATAGGGCAGCGGTCAGCAGTAGTGCACGGCAACCCTATGTATTGTGGACCGATAGCGGTCCTTACAGAACAGCAGACTGTACTGCACTCAGGCCTATGTACCGTAGCACCCTATACCAAGTTACCAGTCCTTATAAGAACTTTTGTGGACCAAGCAGGTTGTGTGTTAGTGTTTAGCAGACTGTGCGTCAGTCCCTATACCGCTGAAGGACTGCTGCAGTATAGGGCAGCGGTCAGCAGTAGTGCACGTCAACCCTATGTATTGTGGACCGATAGCGGTCCTTACAGAACAGCAGACTGTAACGCACTCAGGCCTATGTACCGTAGCACCCTATACCAAGTTACCAGTCCTTATAAGAACTTTTGTGGACCAAGCAGGTTGTGTATTAGTGTTTAGCAGACTGTGCGTCAGTCCCTATACCGCTGAAGGACTGCTGCAGTATAGGGCAGCGGTCAGCAGTAGTGCACGGCAACCCTATGTATTGTGGACCGATAGCGGTCCTTACAGAACAGCAGACTGTACCGCACCCAAGCCTATGTACCGTAGCACCCTAGACAGACCAAGTTACCAGTCCTGATAAAGAGCTTTGTGGAACAAGTGAGTTGTGAATGATTAGCAGACTGCAGCAGAAGGGCAGCAGTCAAGTATAATATTCTTTCTATATTTGGAAGAAAGAATATTATACGTGTACAAGCCTATTACCGTACCACTGATACCAGTCCTGAAAAGAACCTTTGTGGAACTAATAGTAACAGCAAGTCTTTAAAATTATCCTCACTGCCTGACACACTGCTTCCTGCCTGTCCCTATACAAATTGGCAAAAAAGAGTAGGCTGGAACGATTAGCTGGAACAGCTCTTTTGTGGACCTGATAGTAACAGCTAATGATGATGATGATGATGATGATGAAGAAAGACTAATCTGGCTGAGCTGTCCCTAAAATAGCAGCATACAGCGCTCTGTCCCTTTATCTAAACTGACAAAAGAAACTCAGGCTGCTGACCTAACACCTATACCAGTCCTGAAAAGAACTTTTGTGTACCAAATAGCTAGCGTTTTCTCTGTCCCTACTCCACACAGGATCCTTTCCCTACAGTGACAGAAGAAAGAATGTAAAATGGCCACCGGATCGGGTGTATTTATAGGTTAGGGGGAATGTCCAAGTGTCCATGAGCTGTCATGTCTCAATTGGTTGTCCTGTAACACATGATAAACGTGTCACGAAAGGTTAAAGTTCTTGTATACATTAAACACGTAAGTCCGCCGGGGCGAACGACGGAAAAAGGCGTTCGAACCCGCGGACGGCGAAAGTCGGAAATTCGCCGCGAAACGACCGCCGGGCGAAACGTTCGTCCATCACTAATTGTGTGTTCATTTTACACTTTTAGCTTTGGCAGGTGGGACGTCCAAAGGCATTTTTTTTTAAATGAACCTATGCTGTGCCCATGCAGGTCCATTTTAACCACTTCAATAGAGGGCACTTATACACCTTCCTGCCCAGACCAACTTTCAGCTTTCAGCGCTGTTGCACTGACAATTGTGCGGTCATACAACACTGTACCCAAATTACATTTTTATTATTTTGTTCCCACAAATAGAGCTTTCCTTTGGTGGTATTTGATCACTGCTGGAATTTTTATTTTCTGCTAAACAAATAAAAACAAGACCGAACATTTTGAAAAAAAAAACGTTTTTTTTCCTTTCTATTACAAAACTTTGTAAATAAGTAGGTTTTCACCTTCACTGATGGGGTTGCACTGATGTGCACTGATAAGGCAGCACTGATGGGCAATGATGAGGTGGCACCAATGAGGTGGCACTGATGGGCACTAATATGCAGCACTGATGGGGCACTGATAGGTGGCACTGATATGCAGCACTGATGGGTACACATAGGTGGCACTGATGTAAACTGAAAGGGGGCACGGATGGGCATGGGTGAGCACTGATGTACACTAATCAATGGATGCCAATCAGTGCCAAACAATATTGCCTGCCAATCAGTGATGCCCATTGTGGGCACTGATTGGCATCCATTGTGGGCACTGATTGGCATCCCTGGTGGTCTAGGGTGGCATACCTGGTGGTGACATCCCTGGTCGTCCTAGTGGCATCCCTGGTGGTCCAGTGTGGACATCCTCAGGGGGCTGCGCTGATAATCAATTAGCACAGACCCCCCCCCCCCCCCCTGCAGAGGAGCAGCCGATCGGCTTTTCCTCACTCGCGTCTGTCAGACGCGAGTGAGGAAAAGCCGATCAATGGCTCTTCCTGTTTACACTGTGATCAGCCGTGATTGGACACAGTTGATCATGTGGTAAAGAGTCTCCAACAGAGAATCTTTACCTAGATCAGTGTTGCGGTGTATCAGACTGAGGGGCGACTTGATATCCTGGCGACCACATATGACGTCAGATGAAGTCCGGTCAGGATATTGAAACCACTTTGCTGCCGTATTTTTGCTATATGGCGGGTGGCAAGTGGTTAATGGCAGCCCAACAAGCTGTACATACTAGGGTTGATTTACTAAAGAAAAATAGACTGTGCAGTCTGCAAGTGCAGTTGCTCCAGAGCTTACTAAATGAGGAGAAGCTCTGCTGATTTCCATCCTCCAATCATGTTCATGCAAAAATGCTGTTTTTTAATTTTCTTCCCTTGCATGTGATTGGATGTTCTTTGCAAAGAGAATCTTCCCCTAGTTTACGAAGCTCTGGAGCAACTGCACTTGCAAAATGCACAGTCTATTTGCCTTTAGTAAAGCAACTGTCTTTTTTGTAATGCTAGTTTGATTCAAGCAGGGTAAGGCAAACTTCAAAGAAGTTTGGATTCTGAACCGAAACCCCATTTAAATCAATGGGAGCTGATCCAAAAGGCACATTTTCTGGGCTAATAGGCAGAGCTGTCAAAAAATGTATCAGAGTCACACAGACTTTTTTAGTAATGGTAGCAATGAAATGTCATTTGCCTGCAATTAAACTGCATAAGTTTGCATAAATGTGTAGAATCCTTTCAAACTGCATATCAGACCCTCTGAGCCAGATATGGTTTTTAAGGGTGTCACCAGTCACAGAAATCTGAAAAAAATAAAAGAAAATGAATGCAGTCACCCTATCTAAGAACTAGTAAGTTGCAATATATTACATTTTTGATACACTTTATTTTGCTTTTAACCACTTGCCGACCAGCCGCCATCATTATACTGCGGCAGGTCGGCACTCAGCACCATCCCGTGAACCGTCATAGCTGTACTTCGCTCCCTTTAAGCGTGTTAGTAGGCGCGTGTGCGCCGCTGGAAGCCACGAGTGATCGTGGGCACGAGAGGCAGAACAGGGACATGTGTGTGAAAACACACACATCCCAGTTCTGTGAGGAGTGGAGAGAGAGATTGTAAGTTCCTACGAGCAGGGAACCATGGTCTCATCTCCTATAGTCACTCCCATCCCCCGCAGTTAGAAAACACACACATAGGGAACACAGTTAACACCTTGATCTACCTCTAGTGTTAACCCATTTCCTGCCGGTGACATTAATCAGTATCAGTAATCAGTGCATTTTTAAGTGTCCGATGTGTCCGCCATAATGTTGCAGCCTTGATAAAAATTGAAGATCCCTGCAATTACTAGTAAAAAAAAAAAATAATAATAAAAATTCTAGAACTTTTGCTCAAACCAATCAATATACGCTTTTTGTGATTTTTATTATTACCAAAAATATGTAGAAGAATACATATCGGCCTAAACTGAGGAAAAAACGTAGCTTTTTTTTAAAAAAATGGGGCTATTTATTGCAGCAAAAAGTACAAAATATTGTGTTTTTTTTTCTAAATTGTGACTCTTTTTTTGATTATAGTGCAAAAAAAAAAAAAAGCAGAGATGATCAAATACTACCAAAAGAAAGCTCTATTTGTGGGAAAAAAAAGAACATAAATTTTGATTGGGTACAGCATCGCACGACCGTGCGATTGTCAGTTAAAGCGATGCAGTGCCGTATCGCAAAAAATGGTCTGGTCATTGAGCAGCCAAATCTTCCGAGGCTGAAGAGGTTAAAGGCTAAAGCTCCAATTTGGGAGACTCTCAAAAGTAAACTGGGGTGCCTTGATATGGCCACTGCACCTTAACTTGCCGACCTAGCTAGATGCCATTACCCCGTGATATATTCTTTTTTCCTTAGGCGGTTGGCTTTCCCATAAAAGTGATCTCAGCTGTGGATTCCCTGCCCCTTCCCAGCACTTCCTGGTGGTTCCCAGGCTAACGTTACTGATCAGTAGCTCCGGGAACCATCCAGCGTCGGCAGGGTTTTTTCATAGATATAAGTGAGTGCTAGATGGCCACCGCTCATCTCTATGCACTTGGAGGACCATAGCAAAGTCAATGTCACTTCCTGTCTAGGGCCATATAAACATGATTTTTTTTTCTTAAGGCAAAAGATAAAAGATTTTTTTTTTTGGATCTTTTGCTTTTATGGGTATAGGAGAGATCATATTGGGAGTTTCTTGAGAGTAAAGTAACCATTGGCTACACCTGTCCTGTCTGATTATTTTTAATTACAAGCACCATGGAATGCTTATTTAATACACTTCTCTGAATAAGTGTAACACATAAAAAAATGCATATGATATATGTATACATTCATGATTTTCATTTTTCTAATACAGGTTATTTTATTTTTTGAATAGAATTTGCTAAGCATCAGAGATTGTTGTACTGTATATGTACTATTGATCAGTTTGTCTGCGCATTCCTTGTTATATTTTTATGACACTTATATTTAATAAACTTTTTTACTTTCTATACATTTTATACTTGGTGTACGTGTCTAAAAAGTCCACCACTAGGGGTACTCCAAAGTTCTTTATTAAAAAAAATAACTCTGTCTAATTCCCGAGCCGTCTTCTCCTGCCACCGCCTCTCCCGGTGCCGTCTTCTCCCCGAGCCGTCTTCTCCTGATGCCATCTTCTCCCGGGGCTCCTTAGCAACCAGCAATATACAGTGAATGTAAAAAAAAAAAAGACACAATTATGCTAAACGCAAATTAAATTAGATTGTGTAACTTGTCAGATTTGCAGATGCCATATAGCTTTTGTTTATATAAAGGCAGACTCAAACATATAGAAGATAAATGTCCCCTCTACCAGACATACATTGTAGATAAAATGATGAGAAATGATGTTCAGGAACATCTTTCTTATTGTATGATGATATTTGTACGATCCTTGTTTCTTTGTATATTCTATCCATATATTTTTTGCTGGAAAACCTTAATAAAATGTAAAAAAATTATGTATTCAAAAGAAAGTAAAATATATGTTGCTTTCTCTGTACAGTAAAACCTCGGATTTTAAGTAACTTGGTCTGAGAGTGTTTTGCAGGACAAACAATTTTTTTGTTAATTTTGACTTGATAAACGAGCGATGTCTTGATATAAAAGTAGCATCATGTCACAACTGAGTATAAGAAGGAAGAGAGGCGCCTCAAAGTGTAGCAATATGGTTACATTTAATGAAGGTACAACATTTAGCAACTCACATGGTTGATGATTAAAACAGGCGCATCTAAATATGCAGGCATCCAGGGTAAAGCTGTCCCCTCCGCACCATCCTCCGCATCACCATCGACATCATCCCTTCCACACTGTGCTCCACGAGCACTTCAAGCCTCTTCTTCAGATCACTTTACTGCAGGGTAGTCTTTCCGGTCACGATTGCAGACTGACAGTGGTGAGAGCCGGTGGTGTGAAGGATGGTCTATGTGGACAGCTTTACCCCGGATGCCTGCATACTTAGATGTGCCTCTTTTAATCATCAACCATGTGAGTTGCTAAATGTTGTACCTTCAAGGGCACTCGCGGCTCCTCCTCGCATCAGTAAACCCCCTAGGAGAAGCTCTCTCCCTGGGGGTTACCTTGGGGATGCGCTCCCGAGTCCAGCATTTGCCTCTATAGACACAGAATGCCGGATTTGGTGTATTGTTCTGACTGTTGTTCAGAGACAAGGTTTGAATATTTCAAAATGGCTGGACAAAAAATATTTCAACTCTTTTGTAGTCCTTCTTGTTTTAAAGACCACACCCCTGTAACTCCTTCCTCACCCATTACTTCCAACTCTCTTAACCACCTCAATACATTGGGCTTACACCTTCTTCCTGTCCAGACCAATTTTCAGCTTTCAGCACTCTCACAGTTTGAATGACAATTACTCAGTCATGCAACTCAGCCTCGCCCTCCGGCGCCCATGTCATTGGATTTAATTTGACAGCAGCGGGAGCCAATGGCTGTGCTGCTATCAATCTATCCAATCGAGAGCTTAGAACGCCAGGCAGAGAGGGTAAGCGTGTCTCTGACAAGGGAACGAACGGGCTCAGGTGAATAAAATGGGGGAGCTGGGGGGCTGGTCAGAGTCAGAAGTTTTTTCACCTTAATGCATAGGATGCATTGAGGTGAAAAAACACGAGGGTTTACAACGCCTTTCAGTAAATGTAACCATATTGCTACACTTAGAGCTGTCTCTCTTTTCTTTTTATACTGTGTAGCTCCTGCTGGATTTTGCTTCTAAGCCCCTTGTGGAGGCTACCATTTGTGGGTGGACATTTTATGGTTACACAGCCTATTACATTTCTATAATCTTTTTATATGGACTATAAACTGAAGGATTTATGAATAAATGGTTGTGGAACGAATCATCTAAGTTTCCATTATTTTTTATGGGGAAATTCGCTTTGATATACCGGTTCTTTGGATTACAAACATATTTCCAGAACGAATTACGCCCACAATCAAAGGTTTTACTGTACTTTGAAGCATTATATCAAGTTATGGGCACAGGTACGCAGTGTATTGAGCAGCAACTCTGTAAATTCCCCAAAAAAGGTCATTATATTACCTAAAACATTTGCTGCTCTGTGTATTCCCCCTCCCCTCACAAAACCATCATCATAGTAATATTCAGGTGGATAGAATATTGTTCTTAATTCTAAGTGATCCATCCGAAAACATAAAGCAAACATGGATAAATAGGTATTTATTTTGCATGTTTATTGCTTTAATCTCTGTGCTGTACGTGACACAGCAAGGCCAGGCAATTACCTCCAGCTACCACTGGCCTCTTCACACACCGCAATAAATGCTTTAACAAATTATTACAGCTGTTTTACATCAATGTACAAGGTGTTTCTAATATTTTATATTCAAAATAACTCAGGTGGAAGTAAGCAGTGAATGTGATAGTTGTGGTGATATTTACAGTTTGACATCATAAATTCAATGATAGAAATAACACGATTTCTGGAGGAAAAATGTGTTTTATTTGACTCCCATTCATCCATGCCTGTGTAAAGGAAGGATTTATGATGGCAAAGACACCAGCTAGAACCGGGGCCTCTAGCACCTTATTAAAATTTTATATTTTGGAAAGGAAAGACGGAGGCACGGAGCTATAGGTGTGTTTATTTACCTCTTCCATAGACATTTCTGTGTACAATCCAAAGAATGTCACAATTTATAAAATGATTATAAACCGCCATAGGCATTACTTTATTTCATAATTGCACCATATGTTTTCATTTTAGGGTTTAGAGGATTCTTTAAAGTTTGCAGATTAACACCTTCGAGACACAAAGGATTTGGTGTATTGTACTGTTGTTCAGAGACAAGGTTTGAATATTTCAAAATGGCTGGACAAAAAATATTTCAACTCTCTTGTAGTCCTTCTTGTTTTAAAGACCACAACCCTGTAACTCCTTCCTCACCCATTACTTCCAACTCTCTTAACCACCTCAATACAGTGCACTTACACCCCCTTCCTGTCCAGACCAATTTTCAGCTTTCAGCAATCGCACAGTTTGAATGACAATTACTCAGTCATGCAACACTGTACCCATATGAAACTTGCGTCCTTTTTTCCACACAAATACAGCTTTCTTTTAGTGGTATTTAATTAATAGTGTTTTTTTATTTTTGTGTTATAAATAAAAAAAATAAAAAATTTGTGAAAAAAAATGCCTTTTTCTTTGTTTCTGTCATAACATTTTACTAATTAGTAATTTTTCTTCATACATTTTGGCCAAAATCTACACTGCTACATATCTTTGGTAAAAATAACCCAAATTAGTCTATATTATTTGGTCTTTGTGAAAGTTATAGAGTCTACAAACTATGGTGCCAATCACTGAAAATTTAACACATCTGATCAGGCCTTCAGTACATCGGGTGTATCTCATTTCTTGAGACAGTAACAAGTCAGGAAAGTACAAATACCCCCCAAATGACCCCTTTTTAGAAAGTAGACATTCCAAGGTATTAAGTAAGTAGCACGGTGAGTTTTTGTAAGTTGTCATTTTTTCCCACAATTCTTTCCAAAATTACGTTTTTTGTTTGTTTTTTTTTTTTTTACAAAATTAGCATATTATCAGGTTATTTCTCACACACAGCATATGCATACAACAAATTACACCCCAAAATACATTCTGCTACTCTTCCTGAGTATGGCGATACCACATGTGTGAGACTTTTACACAGCCTGGCCACATACAGAGGACCAACATTGAAGTAGTACCTTCAGGCTTTCTAGGAGCATAAATTACACATCTCATTTCATTCCTGGAGCATTCATGGAGCACCAGGACAGTCGAATTACCTCCACTTAGTCTGCCTGTAAAGTGGCACATCTGTCTGATGTTTTTTACAGTCCAACAGCAAAATTACATTTCTAAAGGAAAAAATTTAATTTAACCACTTAGCAACCGGCCCATAGCTGAATGATGGCTACAGGGCGGTTGCTTAACTCTAGGAGGATGTACTATGGCGTCCTCCCAGAATTTCGCTCTGGGGCGCGCACCCGAGAACTTCCGTGTCCACCGGGTCCGCATCACGGAGCACGAGGAACAGCTGCTGATCAAATGACAGAGCGATCACATGTTAACAAACCAGCGTGATTTCCGGTTCCCTCCAGTGTGAGCGGACAGAGATGAGATCTGTGGCAGCAGCACTGTGGGCTGCATGTGTAGTGCCCACAGCGCTGCTTAGTGAGAGATCCATCGATCCATACTCATCCATCCTCAGCAATACTAATCCATTCATCCATTCATGCTCAGCCATCCCATCCACCCCCATCCATAATTAGCCGTAGCCAGCCATACTCAGCCGTAGCCAGTTATACTCAGCCATACACAGCCATACCCAGCTGGACCCAGCCATACTCAGACATATCCAGCCATACTCAATCGTACTCAGTCATACCCAGCCATACTCAATCGTACTCAGCCATACCCATCTGTACCCAGCCGTACACAGCCATCCTCAGCCATACCCAGCCTTCCTCAGCCATACCCAGCCATACCCAGCCTTCCTCAGACATACCCAGCCATACTCAATCGTGCTCAGTCATACCCAGACATACTCAGCCATCCTATCTATACTCAGCCGTACCCAGCCATACTCATTCATGCTCAGCCATCCCCACATCCATGGCACATCCATCCCCTTTCATGTTCATCCATGCCGCATCCATGCCACTACAGTGCCTCACAAAAGTGTAATAGGTAGTCAAATTTGATTTGAAACTTATGTCCCTAGAACACCTGATGGTGCTCCCTGCATGTTGGTCCTCTGTATGTGGCCACGCTGTGGAAAAGTCTCACACATGTGGTATCGCCATACTCATGAGGATTAGGAGAATCTATTTTGGGGTATAATTTTTGGTATGTACATGTTATGTGCTATAAATATTGTAAATGGACAACGTTGTGTACAAAAAGGCGTTTTCATTTTCTTTACACATTTTCCAAAAACTTATAGAAAAAAATGACACGTTCAAAAGACTCGATATGCCTCATAGATTATACATTGGGTTGTTTTCTTTCCAAAATGGGGTAATTTTTTGGGCGTTTCCATTGACCTGGTTCTCCAGGGTCTTCAAAAATGTAAGAGGTAGTCAAGAAACTATATGTGTCATTTATGCTCCAAGAACGCCTGATGGTGCTCCCTGCATGTTGGACCACTGTATGTGGCCACGCTATGTAAGTCTCACACATGTGGTATCGCTATACTCAGGGAGCAGCAGTAGAATGTGTTTTGGGGTGTAATTTGTGGTATGCATATGCTGTGTGTGAGAAATAACCTGCTAATATAAAAATTTTGTGAAAAAAAGAAAATAAAATCTTGATTTTTCAAAGAATTGTGGGAAAAAATGACAACTTCAAAAAACTCACCATGCCTCTTACTAAATACCTTGGAATATCTACTTTCCAAAAAGGGGTCATTTGGGGGGTATTTGTACTTTCCTGGCTTGTTAGGGTCTCAAGAAATGAGATAGGCCGTCAGTACTTCAGATGTGATCAATTTTCAGAGATTGGCACCATAGTTTGTGGACTCTATAACTTTCACAAAGACCAAATAATATACACCGATTTGGGTTATTTTTATCAAAGATATGTAGTGGTATAAATTTTGTCCAAAATATATGAAGAAAAATTACTAATTTGCAAAATTGTATAACAGAAACAAAGAAAATTTCATTTTTTACAGAATTTTTCGGTCTTTTTTCTTTTATAGCGCAAAAAATAAAAAACCCAGCAGTGATTAAATACCACCAAAAGAAAGCTCTATTTATGTGAAAAAAAGGACAAAAATTTCAAATAGGTACAATATTGTATGACTGAGTAATTGTCATTCAAAATGTGAGAGCACCAAAAGCTGAAAATTGGTCTGGTAATTAAGGGGGTTTAAGTGCCCAGTGGTCAAGTGGTTAAACTTGCTTGTGGCTATGTTTTGCCAGCTGCCGGTAATATAGATAAAAATCAAGGAAAAAAATATTGACACTTTGGGTCCAATTTGGACATTTTCGCTTAGGGGAGTACTCACTTTTGGAATGCCTGTGTAAACTTGAGGTCTATGGACCTCAACTTGCATCTAACTCGGACCAAAGTAGTACAGGGACTACTTTGAAGTCGTGCGACTTGAAGTCGCACAGATATGAATGGTACTCATTGGAAATCATGGGGTCGCACTTGTAACGTGACTTTGCAGCCACAAGTCGCAGGACAAGTCGCACAAGTGTGAAAGGGGCCTTACTGCACTCAAAGTGAGGATAAGGCTTCCAATATGGACACCTATTTGACCTAACTGAATTTAAAATACCCTTAATGATTTGTAATAAATACATATCTGTATCAACCTTTTTATTTTAACCTCCCAGGCGCTATTCCCGACTGTGGCTCAGGGTGAGTTTTCATTACCAAAAATGGTAACCCAGAGCCACACTCGGGATTTCATCGCAATATCCTGGTAACGTTACTTACCTTGTCCCCAGGATCCTGCGATGTCCTCCCACTGTATCTGTGGGCTGTGTCCTTCACCCAATTCATCACTGTGTCGGGCTTCGTTTCATCACTGTTCCGGGCTCCATTACCTGCAAATGACGCAACGCAGGGGGGCGGAGCCTGGCGGCAAATTAAAAAAAGTGAAAATTACAGAACACATACAATAGTGTATCAAATCATTTCACCTCCCTTTTGTCCCTAGTCTTTGTCCAGTGCCCTGCCTGCTGTATTATATTATATATACTGTTCTCTCTGCCTGGAAACATGAGAATGTCAATAGCATCCAAAAAGTGTCTCTCTATGTCAAAAGCGGTTTTATACCAGCTAGAAAACAGCAAAGGTAAATTAGAATCACTTGCAGAATTGAGCGATAGTGATTTGTGGGGAAATTCGTCATCAGACACTGAAAGTGACGACAGTGACGATTCTGTGACTGAGCACATTTTAGTGTTTTGGCTTTCATTACATTATTGAATAAAATGTATTATTATTATTTGTTAGAATTAATTATAGTTATTTATTATATTATAATTTATGATTTTGTGTTTCAAACTTTATCATACCCGGGATGTCTACTAGACTCTTGTTTGGACAGATTTAGGTCATTTATTCCTAAGAATTACAGGCTTACAATATAAAATGCCAAATATCCATGACCATTTTGAGCTTCAAAAATCAGACATAATCATACCACCAGGGAGGTAATATCTATCCAGAGGTAGTAGTGAGATCAACATTGCCCTGTATCTCCTACCAATCCTATTACATTCTTAGGTACACAATCCCTTCTTGCTAATGCTAAGTTTTCAAAACTGTTCGTTCTAACGTTATCCATGCTTTAGTTGAAACATAGGTGGACTTATGCCAGATCCGTACCTTATAGTGGTATGACGATCTGATCCTTCGCCAAACATGGCTCTCAGTTAGAAAACTGTGCATGGCAGGTTTAAAATCATCTTTGCAATAGCAACAATTACTTTTTAAATCTAATTTCACTAAAGAACTGCACATTACAAGTCTAGCCAAGAACAATGTCAACCTGGAGCACTTGTGGACATCTCTCAACTTGACCTGAATGAAATGATTGACATTTCAGGAAATGGCTTCCATTATTCTATTGCCAAAATAAATGACTATGAAGCCAAGCTAGCTGTACTTTTAACTAAGGTTATTTTCAGGTGAGCTTAGCTAATATTTTGAATAAGCACTCTGTTCCTGAGTAGCCCCAATAAAATGAATTTCCTATGTTATTCTTATGTCCCTGAGTAAAAATAGAGCATGAACTACAGTTTTAAAGAAGTTATCCACCATTAACTGATTCACTTTTGTTGAGGTGTACAAACCTAATGCTTAATTATAAATTCATTCTATAGTAAAATCCCCCAACACCGGCAATCTGGAGAAGAAAGCATAATTTATGGTGGTTAAGTGGTTAGTCCTCTCTCTGAGCAACTCTGGGTCCTGGGTTTGAATCCTAGTAGATTTGCTATCCTCATGAAGTTTGTATATTCCAACTATGTGTGTATGGATCGTCTCACTATAAGCCCTTGTACACACGGTGGGAGATTCCGATGGAATGTGTCCGATCGGAGTGTTTTGTCGGATATTCTGACTGTGTGTGGTCTGCATCGAACTGTTTCCGTCGGAATATCCGTCGGACCAAATTTTCCAACTTGCCGGAAATATTTTCCGACAAAATGCTCCGATCGTACATACTCCGATCATGTGTAGAGAATTCCGATCGAACAAAGTGCCACGCATGCTCAGATCAAATTCCTACATCAAAGCTATTGGCTACTAGCCTGAACGTAGTCCCATCATAACGAAATTATGTCATCACGTTCTGAAAGATCGGATTTTCCGACAACTTTGTCCGACCGTGTGTATGCAACAGTTTCGGACAAGATCCATCGGACAAAATCCGACGGATTTGGTTGTCGGAATCTCCAACCGTGTGTACAAGGGCTTACACACAGATAGATTGATTGGCAAAGACAAAACTGATCCCACAGTGTGTTTTGGGGAATTAGATTCTCAGCTGTTTTGGGCAACGGGAAGGGTAAAATACAGACTACAGGGACTGGTGCCACAGCAGCGCAGTGCAGGGAACCAGAGAGTGGGACCGGTTGCCTGTCAGCCTGTGCAGAGACCAGAGACAGAGCCACTAAGGACCTTACTGTAATCGTGAAGAACTGATTAGAAAAGACTTAGCTTTCTGGGACAACAGACCACCAAGCATACTGGCCTGGACCCATTGCATACCAAGGGTGGTGAGTGGAACAACCACGCTTCACCACTTAGTGCCCACAGGTAATGCCAATAGAGACTGCTCCTTACTAGCAGTACATCAGACATTCATTGTGCACAGCCTTAAAGAGACTGCATAATGTGCACTAACTTACTGATGGGCCCCAGTGGTAGCTGGCTTAATACGGCTATCTAGTACTTTTGCACCATCACCAAAGGTACCCCTCATTATAGAACGCATACCCCCACTCACTATTAGGAGAGTATGCGCCAAGCCACTGCACCTTATTTGTTATTTATTTCACTTAATTGCAGTTTAGGTAATTGCCATACTATAGTTTGGTGTTTACCCTATTAAGTTAGGTTTGTTCAAACATGTCCAGCAGTCAGTTTACTGATTCATGCCCTGTCTAACTTGCTTTGCCATAATATACTTATTTGATTTACCACCCAGTTGCTTGTGGCTGATTTTCTGTGTATTACTATAAAGTGGTAGCATACTAATGCTTAAGTCAGGTGTTAGCAGTCTTCAGTTTACAACCAGGTGTGTCAGTGGGGGATAGAACAGCTTAAAGTGGTTGTAAACCCTTACAACCAACTTTGACCTACAGGTAAGCCTAGATCAGTGATGGCGAACCTTAGCACCCCAGATGTTTTGGAACTACATTTCCCATGATGCTCAAGCACTCTGCAGTGTACTGGAGCATCATGGGAAATGTAGTTCCAAAACATCTGGGGTGCCAAGGTTCGCCGTCACTGGCCTAGATTAAGGCTTACCTGTAGGTCCAAGAAATATTTCCTAAACCTATACGGTTCAGGAGATATTTACCTGAAGACAGCCACCGCTGTCTACGGCGCATGCTGGGCAGGCCGCAGATCGCGGCGATATGCCGCGAGTGTCGGCTCTTGTGCGCATGTGTGGGAGTGACGTCATCGCTGCTCCGGCGAATCACAGCGCCGGAGCAACAAGACCCGGAAGTCCCTCTGGGATCCATGGCAGCAGCAGACATGAAGACGAAGGACCACTTCGGGGGCTTCGTTCTCAGATAAGTTATTCATAATGAGCTAGTATGCTATGCATACTAGCTCATTATGCCTTTGCCTTACAGGGTGTGTTTTTTTTTTTAGCCTTTACTTCCTCTTTAAAAACTTCAGCCCTGGAAATGTTACCCCCTTAATGACCAGAGCATTTTTTGCGATAAGGCACTGCATTGCTTTAACTGACAATTATGCAGTCATGCGACATTGTGCCCAAACAAAATTGACGTCCTTTTTTTCCCACAAATGGAGCTTTTGGTGGTATTTTTGCTGACACATAATGCCCTACACTTCGGGAAGGGGGGGGGGGGGGGGTGAAATTTGGCATGTTCGCCCTGGGCTCTAGATCACCTTATCCTGGTACTGCAACAACCTGTCGCTAGGGGACAGGTTGTTCCATATATGTATTCGAATGTACGCTCTTATCCCGTCCCACAGATCCCATATTACACATGTGACATTGCACTTAATGTCTATGTGATGTAAAGTATATGCACTTGGGCCTCTAGTTGCCCCCTTTGTTCTTTTTTAATATTATTTGATTATATGTATTAAACACTTCAGCCCCGGAAAGATTTACCCCCTTGCTAACCAGAGCATTTTTTGCGATTCTGCACTGCGTCGCTTTATCATACAATTGCATGGTCGTGAGACATTGTACCCAAATAGAGATTTTTTCCCCTCAAATAGAGCTTTCTTTTGGTGGTATTTGATCACCTCTGCGGTTTTTATTCTTTGCGCTATAAACAAAAAAAAGAGCGACAATTTTGAAAAAAAAAATTATTGTTTACTTTTTGCTATAATAAATATCCCCAAAAAATATATAAAAAAAAAACTAAATGTATCCCTCACTTTAGGCCAATATATATTCTACTACATATTTTTGGTAAACAAAATCGCAATAAGCGCATATTGATTGGTTTGCGCAAAAGTTATAGCGTCTACAAAATAGGGGATCGATTTATGGCATTTTTATTTTATTGTTTTTTACTACTAAGGGCAGTGATCTGCATTTTTTATCAGGACTGTGACATTGCGGCAGACAGATCGGACACTTTTGACACTTTTTTGGGACTATTGACATTTATACAGCGATCAGAGCTAAAAATAGCCACTGATTACTGTATAAGTGTCACTGGCAGGGAAGGGGTTAAACACTAGGGGGCGATCAAGGGGTTAAATATGTTCCCTTAGTGTGTTCTAACTGTAAGGGGGGTGGGCTACCTAGGACATGACAGAGATCACTTCTCCCGATGACAGGGAGCAGTGGATCCCTGTCATGTCCATAGGCAGAACAGGGAAATGCCTTGTTTACAGGCAGTTCCCTATTCTGCCTCTCCTCGCTGCGATCGCGGGGCCACCGGCAGACATCGAGTCCGTAGGGACCCATGGTGCATGGAGGGCATGCGCGCATGTGCGCTCTCGCTATGCAGCTATGACGGAGGGACGTACGGGTATGCCCTTTTGCCCACCCGTGCTATTGTGCTGACGTACATCATTGTGCGCTGGTCGGGAAGCAGTTAAAGAGCCGTGGCAGAACAGAGAACCCATTATCACTAGCGGCTACTGTGGGGGTAAGCGCTACATACTATGTACCATATACTGCATATTGTGAGTTGTGACTAACTGATTTGTATCTTCTTATATATTATACATTTAGTGTAAAGCCGCGTACACACGGGCGGACTGTCTGGCCTACTTAGTCCGCCGAAACACATTTCAGCGGACAGTCCGCTCGTGTGTGGGCTTCAGCAGACTTTTTCAGCGTGCAGTCTGGCGGACTAAGTATTTCGGAATTTCCGTAATACTGTCCGTCGGACTCGCATTTCGGCGGACAATCCGCCCGTGTGTGTGCCAGTCCGCCGTACTTTTGAAATGAGCGGACTTTTCCCGCCCGGAGAAAAGTCCGCTCCTTTCGAGCAGGTATCCAGGTAGGCGGGGCCCGCGAAGGAGACGTCGCTGGCCCCGCCGCCTGGTATGGACTTAAAGGGGAACCCCAACGCCGAAAAAAATCGGCGTGGGGGTCCCCCCAAGTCCACAACAGACCCTTGTCCGAGCACGCTACCCGGCCGGCCAGGAAAGGGGGGCGAGCGAGCGCCCCCCCTCCTGAGCCGTACCAGGCCACGTGCCCTCAACATAGGGGGGGTGCCTTGGGGAAGGGGGGGGCCGCGCGGCCCCCCCACCCCAAAGTACCTTGTCCCCATGTTGATGAGGACAAGGGCCTCTTCCCAACAACCCTGGCCGTTGGTTGTCGGGGTCTGCGGGCGGGGGGCTTATCGGAATCCGGGAGCCCCCTTTAATAAGGGGGCTCCCGGATACCGGCCCCCCACCCTATGTGAATGAGTATGGGGTACAATGTACCCCTACCCATTCACCTGTAAAATAAAAGTACCAAAAAAAACACAACACACGAGATAAAATACTTTATTGCACAGCTCCGGGGGTCTTCCGTCTTCGGGGGTCTTCTCGCCGGACTCCTCCGCTATCTTCTTGTAGCTCTTTTGCTAGCGGAGGAGTCCGGCTTTCTTCCTCGCCGCCGGCCTCTTCTCCCGACTTCGGGGGTCTTGTCCCCCTCTTCGGTTCTTCTGCCGGGCCACCGCGCCTTCTTATAGCTCTTTTACAGGCGGTGGCCCGGTCTTCTGTCGCCGCCGTCGCCGCCGCCTTCCGTTCTTCTTCTTCTTCTTCTTCTTCTTCTTCTTCTCCAGGAGATGTTGCCTCGACGATCTCTCCGGCCGGAATGCCAGGGACGCACTGCGCGGCCACTTATATAGGGACAAGGGGCGGTGTCACATGGCTTTATGTCACATGGGTTGGTCACATGGGTTGATGTCACATGGGGACTATGACATCGTAAGGGGGCGGGGTCACCATGTGACACCAACCCATGTGACATAAAGCCATGTGACACCGCCCCTTGTCCCTATATAAGTGGCCGCCCAATGCGTCCCTGGCATTCCGGCGGGAGAGATCGTCGAGGCAACATCTCCTGGAGAAGAAGAAGAAGAAGAAGAAGAAGAAGAAGAATGGAAGGCGGCGGCGACGGCGGCGACAGAAGACCGGGCCACCTGTAAAAGAGCTATAAGAAGGCGCGGTGGCCCGGCAGAAGAACCGAAGAGGGGGACAAGACCCCCGAAGTCGGGAGAAGAGGCCGGCGGTGAGGAAGAAAGCCGGACTCCTCCGCTAGCAAAAGAGCTACAAGAAGATAGCGGAGGAGTCTGGCGAGAAGACCCCCGAAGACGGAAGACCCCCGGAGCTGTGCAATAAAGTATTTTATCTCGTGTGTTGTGTTTTTTTTGGTACTTTTATTTTACAGGTGAATGGGTAGGGGTACATTGTACCCCATACTCATTCACATAGGGTGGGGGGCCGGTATCCGGGGGCCCCCTTATTAAAGGGGGCTCCCGGATTCCGATAAGCCCCCCGCCCGCAGACCCCGACAACCAACGGCCAGGGTTGTCGGGAAGAGGCCCTTGTCCTCATCAACATGGGGACAAGGTGCTTTGGGGTGGGGGGGCCGCGCGGCCCCCCCTTCCCCAAGGCACCCCCCCATGTTGAGGGCACGCGGCCTGGTATGGCTCAGGAGGGGGGGGCGCACGCTCGCCCCACTTTCCTGGCCGGCCGGGTAGCGTGCTCGGACAAGGGTCTGTTGTGGACTTGGGGGGGACCCCCACGCCGATTTTTTTCGGCGTTGGGGTTCCCCTTTAAGTCCATACCAGGCGGCGGGGCCAGCGACGTCTCCTTCACGGGCCCCGCCTACCTGGAGACGCGCTCGAAATGAGCGGACTTTCCTCCGCGTGTGTGGGCGAGTCCGTTCATTTCAAAAGTAGGGCGGATAGTATGGCGGACTTAGTACGCCGTATTAGTCCGCTCAAAAAGTGGTGTGTGTGGTCAAGTCCGTTCATTCGAAAGTATGACGGACTGTCCGTCGGATTGTCTGACAGACTAAGGTGGCCAGACAGTCCGCCCCGTGTGTACGCGGCTTAACTATTTTTATGTAGATAACTCTATTTGATTCAGACATATGGGATATGGAATAAAGTTGAGACCTTGAGATGTATGAAAGTTCAGTGCTAGGTCAAAACTCAGACTAACAGAAGTATATTACTCACTGGATGGTTTACAACAGAGCCACTTATGACAGGCCTTAAAATACGTTTTTGAAAACCCTCTAGTAGAGGTTTATGAAATCCCTGCATTCTTTCTTAGCCGGTCTGTATCACCTCTCCTGGTCACCTAGCACACAAAACATTTAAATTGGACCATTTTTGTTACTGACTTTCTAGGAAAAATAGGTTTCCGCTGTGTTGGCTGTATGGCTTCCCCATTCTCTCCACATAGCTTGCAGTTCCAAAGAAATCACTATTGTCACACCTTCTGCTTAGCCTCCTTAATACACTAGGCTTAAATACTACCATTTCCCATAGGTGCGCACGTACTTT
This sequence comes from Lithobates pipiens, assembly GCF_037356315.1. Taxonomy (NCBI): domain Eukaryota; kingdom Metazoa; phylum Chordata; class Amphibia; order Anura; family Ranidae; genus Lithobates; species Lithobates pipiens. Next base: position 100,050,716 of record NW_027507785.1, read on the forward strand.
ACTTCTCCTGCCTCTGACAGTGGCACAGCCAGGCTGGTAAAAATCTAGTGCTTGCACGGGCACCATAATGTCCTGTAGATTTGAACTTCTCATTTAGGTATATGAGATGTAAGTGCGCATTCAATGGCAGCCTGGCACTATATTTTTACAAATCAGGCTGTAGAAAAAAGGTCAGGCCATCAGTAGTGCATTGTGGGTGCACAGGCGCCACCTCCCGACACCTCCGCTCCCTATTCATGTGCCCAGCACCTTTCAGGACGTCAGACACATGAAATACTATGGTGGGGATAGGTGGCGGGTGTGTATTTTGAAGCACGTGATTAGAGCCAGAGGCTCTAATAGGCTTCAAAATAGGGTGGGCTTGGGGCACAGAGCACTGCGTTCCGATCCCACTCTGTTGTGTGGCATAGCAAATAAATTTTCGCTATTTTCACACTAATGTTCCTCCCTGCCAATCAGCAGGCAGGTCAGTGAGACCTGTCTCCTGATTGGCCAAAGCATTAGGCAATCCTATTGGATGCCTAACGCTTTGGTGGAAGAGGAGACATGGAGGAGGAAGCCTGAGGAGCCGAGCGGACACAGGAGCCGCAGCTGACGCTTCCTGCCGAGGAGGAGAGCCGCCGCTTCCCACCGAGGAGGAGAGCCCCATCACTCCAGGAGAGGAGCAGAGCCTGCCTCACTAGCAGAAAGTGTCATCGGACCAGCCACACGGGGGGGTTAATGAAGTGACAGCCTGACAGCCGAGCCTGGTTGCATTTGATGGGCACAAGTGGCTGCATATACTGGGCACAAGTGGCTGCATTTGATGGACACAAGTGGCTGCATTTGGTGGGCACAAGTGGCTGCATTTGACGGGCGCAAGTGACTGCATTTGACAGGCACAAATGGCTGCATATGATGGGCACAAGTGGCTTGATATGAGGGACACAAGTGGCTGCATTTGATTGGCACAAGTGCCTGCATATGATGGGCACAATGGATGCGTTTGATGGGCACAATGGCTGCATATGATGGGCACAAGTGGCTGCAGTTGATGGACACAAGTGGCTGCATATGACGGGTACAAGTAGCTGCATATGATGGGCACAGTGGCTGCATATGATGGGCACAAGTGGCTGCATATGATGGGCATAAGTGGCTGCATATGATGGGCACAGTGGCTGCGTTTGATGGGCACAAGTGGCTGCATTTGATTGCCAGAGTGGTAGCATTTAATGGGCACAGTGGCTGCATACAATGGGCACAAGTAGCTGCATATGATGGGCACAAGTGAATGCATATAATGGGCACAGTGGCTGCATTTGATGGGCATAATGGCTGCATATGACGGGCACAAGTGGCTGTGTTTGATAGGCACAATGGCTGCAATTGATGGGCACAATGGCTGCATTTGATGGGCACAGTGAGGCTGCAGTTGATGGGGGGGGGGGGGTTCAGTATTTTTCAGTTTGTTTGCAACCCCCCAAAAATTTGGAGCCCCAGCTGCCACTGCTAAGTAAGCTCGTGCAGCAAGCATTCACTCGCAATGGGGTTCATTTACTAAAACTGGATAGTGCAAAATCTGGTGCAGCTCTGTATAGAAATCAATCAGCTTCCAGTTTTTTTTTTTTTTTGCTTAATTGAACAAACTGTATTTAGAAGCTGATTGGCTACCATGCACAGCTGCATCAGATTTTACACTCTCCAGTTTTAGTCAATTGCCCCCAAAGTGTGTATTAGCAAAAGTGCATATAATCCAAGCCTCTTCGCAGCTGAGCCTAGAATCTCTTGCACACAGCCTTTAGTCCTGTGTCAGCAAACAAGCTGTAAACTGCACAGAAACTTCAGGGCAAAAGCTGGGCATTAGGGGGACATGATGATGTCACAGGGAGCATGGCAATGCATTTCAAAGTGGTGGTACCCCTTTATCAATGGATTTTCAGATTTCATTACTTTCTGTAGCTTGTATCAGCATTAATGTGAGTGAATGCTGATAGAAGTTACAGGAAGTGATGGAATCTGAAAATAAGTTAAAAAATACAAATAAATTAACAAGATTCTAAATATCATGTGGATGAGTGTTTTATCCCATTAGAACTTACCACGCAGTCAACACAACAAACTACAGTACCATCATACTGCACACCAGCAGTTCAAGGCTTTACTATCTGGTGAGTGTATAGATTGGTGGAGGGATATCACTGTGGAGGAGCATTTGACAAAGCTATGGGTGAAGTGTCCCCTTTCCAATGGTATTTGTCTTATTTCTGGTAAATGGTTTGGCACTTCATACTCATTATTGGAGCCGTTCTTTTGACACACTGAAGAGTTCAGCTGATTTCTGACATATGTTTATTTGTTCACTTTGACTATCCAGACATTCTTATTTCACTGATTGCTGATCCTTACTACCACGTATTATTGGCTTAGTTTCACTGTTTGAATTTTTTATTTTTTTTTGCGAATAATAAGACTTGAATTGTACCATTTATATTGAAGCGCTGCACAAACCATTTTTACTATATTTTGAGATTTATACTTGGCTTGGTTTTATACTTATACTTGGCCCTTGGGCCTGAGTTAGTGAGAGATGTATTCTTGTGTGTCCCTTCCCCACTATCCATCCAGCCCTGGGTTGTTGCATATATGTATTTGAATGTGCGCTCTAATATGTAATGATTAACTTTGTTCTGTTTATATATTAGATGTTTTGTTGATTCACATATGGGGAATCAAGCCTTGAGGAAGCAGCGATCACAGCGAAACATGTTGGCAGATCCAGTATTACACATGTGATATTGCACTTGATGTCTATGTGACTTGTTTTGTATATGCACTTATATATCTCTTCTTTTAACACGTACCGGGCTGGTGTCCCCTAAGTTATGTAGTGTGTGGGACATTGTTTCCCCTACCAAACAGGCCCTCGCTGTTTGTAATTTCCATTTGGATTAGGCAACATATTTGTGAGTATTGTCCTGGCCCGGACCATTAGCATTATTTTCACATACAGTAGATCCTGAATGTTTGCCATTGCAAGTAATTGCTCATCTTTACCCTGATTGTTTTTTTTGTCAGATGTTTTAGCTTTACGTGGGTGATTGTGATTTTCCATTAATAACCAATAAAAATTATTGTAACAGAAAATGCACTTTTAGTTTAACTCCTTCACACTTAAGGATAAAACAAATATTAATGCCTAAGCACAATTTTGCAACTTAAACATGTGTTAGCAAAACTGTACATATCATTACAACTACTTTGTGCATCCAGGTGGATTATACCTTGTTTTTTCACAACAAATTGGGCTTTCATTTGGTAGTAAATGGTAATGGATATCTCCTGTTTTTTTTTTTTTATTAAGGAAAACTGGCTTAAAACAGTAAAAAAAAATATATATTTCAAATTTAGTTGTATATTTCTTGTTACTTCCATAACCTACCACCAAAGAACAACCCAAAATAAATTCTCCTGCTCCTGACGATTGCGGCGATACTTCATATGTGTATGCTATTTTTTGTTTGTACCCATAGTACAGCCCAAAAACAATAGAGCGCATGTTGCTTTTTTTTCTACCTAAAATATACTGACACTAAAGGCTCTTTCACACTACCGATCCGTTCAGGTCCGCCTGTCAGTTTTTCAGGCGGACCAGACCAGACACTCCATAGACCTCTATGGAGTCTTGGATGTCAGTGGTGACATGTCCGCTGACATCCGACCCGCTCCGATCCGAAAAAGTGTGAAGGAGGAAAAACCTATTTTTTCATCTGTCATCTGATCGGGTGACGACGGACTCTGCGGTCCGTCCTCACCCGATCTCCCATAGGGGAGAGCAGCGCTCTGACAGGTCCATCCCTGTGCAGTGTGCAGAGACAGACCTGTCATCTTCCTGCTCAGTGGGGATCGACGGAGCAATCCTCGCTGAGAAAGCAGATGTCCATGGGGCGGATCATCACTGATCCGCCCCATGTGAAAAAGGCCTAACTGACGTTGATACTAATTACAAAAAAAATCCTGCCCAAAATATACTGACCTTTGACCCTTACTTGACCCAACCACTAACTCTGGCACTTACCTAGATCAAACTTTGATCTAGGTATTCTTTTTTTATTTTTTATTTATTTACTTATTTATTTTCACACACACTTTTTTTCTCTGCAAAGAGAGATACAATGTATCTCTCTCCTTCATTCACAGAGAGAGAAACACAGGGGCGGGCTTCACATTGACTGATCACTGTGGTAGCCATCATTAGGTGGCCTGGAATTGGGAGTTCCTGGGACCCAGCCATTAGTACAAGGCTCGGCTCTTGGTGAGACCCTGGTCTCTGTGATGGGAGTGCGCTGTACTGTGTGCTCCCAGCACAAAGGAAGATGCGCATATATGCGGCCCCACAGAAGAAAGCCCACTTCCATGAGGCCGCATATATGTGTTACGTCAGCGTGTAGGGGTTAAAGTGCATTTAATCCTAAAATGTTTTCTTCTAGAAGCAGAGTTTGTTGACTGTCTGCGTAATCATTGGCACCACATCCCACGTTTAGATATAAAGGCACAGATCTGAGAAAATTTGATTTTTAAGGTGCTTATAACACAGCCAAAGATACTTATAAAAATATCAGAATTTTATTAAGGTAGACATCTTAAAATTCAACATATTGTCGAAAACAGATCACACAGTACATAAGAAGATACGACTGAATACGTCTCTACATGTTTTGCCATAGCGATGGCTTCTTCAGGAGAACTCAGTATCAGTCAACTGTAAATATGATCACTGTAAGTTTGATGAGGAGGTACTGGATCTGAATATAAGGCTCCAATCATACAGGAGAGGGCAAAGAATGGATCATTTGGTGAAACCACGGAGGAGACAAAAGTCGCCTCCTATAGGTCCATCTGTAAATGGCAAACGGCAAGAAAATCTTGTATGAGTACGATGGTTTGATATCCATATGAAGGTCTCCCTTTAAAAGACTAAGGGTGGGGAGGGATGCCACCAAGATTTCCCAATCAGGCTCCAAAAAATTCACATCCACCCAAAAGGGGGGGGGGGGCACAGGTCGGTCCTTGAGCTTGCACTCCCTCTCCTGTCCTGGACCAAGGATCCATCTTGATTTTGGGGGTGAATTGACTTTCCATGTGTGAATTGTTTGAACTACAGCTCTGTTTGTAAGTGCATTTACTTTTATTAAATCTGTTTTACCTGACTGATTTGCTCTATGGAGAGTGTTTCTTCCGTCTTTCATGGAACAACTTCCTATATTCATCTATATACAGTCTCTTTGCCTCTTTTATCCAGCACAAACACTTGCTTGCTCCAGTTAAATCAATCTTGAGATGATCTGACAGGCTCCCAGTCAGATCATCTCTAACTTCTCCTCTGTGGCCACTGATCCCAGCACTACTTCCTTAGGCACTGCCAACCCACCTGGCTGTAGCTGCCCCTTTTACCAGCCCTCCTGGCTGCCATTCCACATCAGTCCACCCAACTGACTCTTCTCCAGCCCACCTGACTGACTCTCAGGATATTTCCCAGGAAAAGGACTTAAGCACACCATAGTCTTCAAGGGAGACTGACTACATTTGGTAGTCTTCTCCTTTGTTATTTCCCACAGTGTTGCACCACTCACTCTGTCCTCTCTTGCTCCAGTGCCTCCAGGAAGACATCCTCCTCTGTTTCAGCAGGGTCCTTGGAGCACCCGAGCCCCGGCACGAGGCAGGACACCCCCCCCCCAGACTAGAGGGCACCCCTCAGGGCCTCCAACAGCATCCTCAAAACTGTATATTTCATCTTCAATCTGACTGCCCCTGCTGACAGCTCATTAATATAGCAGTTCCTCCTAACCTCCGTCCTCTAGTTCTAGAAGATTCTCCAACCTTCGAGACCAGGGAGAGGCACCAGTGAGCTGCCAGGATGAGTCATCCAGCCCTGAACTTTAATGAACCCTGATCCAGATTCCATGGCTCAGATTTAGCCCTGAGCCAAACTATATTTTATCTACACTAACTTCTAGCACACACTAGAGGGTGCCACATCTGTGAGACAGAAAGTAAAAATAAATCACCTAAATGGGACACAAACAGAAAGAAAAAATCAACAAGAGCTTTAACTATTCCCAAAATGTATAAGTGAAGTACTAATGCGCTACTAGAAGTGTAAACGATACAAGTAATAAAGTGCTTAATGCAAGAGGTAAATATAAAGCTGCTGAACTTCTATAATGTTGCCAATACAATTGAGAAAATATAAAATATAGTGAAGCAGCGTTAAATATCTCTAAAACAATACTTAAATATAAAGTGCTAATAATAAAATGCTAATACTATGCAAATATCTCACTTCCCAATGTGCAACACAGTGCAATACAATGATATCAAAGAAATTGGGCCAACGGATCAGTACAAGGATAGGTGATCCAATAATAAAGTGTATCCAAATATCAAAAAGTAATAAACAATAGTCTCTTTTGAGTATATAAATAAAAATCTGCAAAAAAATGAAAAAGGGAGAGGGAAAGGAAGCAGAGTCCTTTCACTGTGTATGTGCTAGCCTCTCACCTTAAAGATAGACCTCAAATGGGTCTAGTCGTTCATCAACAGACGTATGACAACGATATGTTCTTTTTCTCCTCCATGGGTATATCCTGGACAAATGATCACGGCAATATCAAGGCTGTTTCTCCATAGAATCCAAGTTCCATGACCAGCTCCTTTAAAATATTGTCTCCAAGACCATAGGGTAGAACAGAAGAGCCTCCATAGTGTAGTAGTTAAAAATAGTTTGTTTTAAAAATATAAAGTATCATAACAGTTTAAAATGGCAAAAAATGGCAACAGCAGAAAAATGTGCCAAACGCATTAACTTCCGGTCACTCCTCCCTATGCGTTACGTCACACCACGCGTGACTTTTTCAAGGGTAGCCTTGAAAAATACCCTTGAAAAAGTCACGTGTGGTGCGACGTAACACTTAGGGAGCAGCCTGGTGACATCACTTCCGGTTACGGCCGTGACCAGAAGTTCATGAGTTTGGCACATTTTTCTGCTGCTGTTCTTTTTTACCACTTTAAACTGTTCTGATACTTTATATTTTTAAATAAAACAAACTATTTTTAACTACTACACTATGGAGGCTCTTCTCTTCTACCCTATGGTCTTGAGACAATGTTTTAAAGGAGCTGGTCACGGAACTTAGATTCTATGGAGAAACAATCTTGATATTGCAGTGATCATTTGTCCAGGATATACCCATGGAGGAGTAAAAGAACATACCGTTGTCATACGTCTGTTGATGCACGACTAGACCCATTTGGGGTCTATCTTTAAGGTGAGAGGCTAGCACACACAGGGTGTGGATTGGATAAGGATATCTACAAGCTATCATATTTTATCTACAATTGGACTCTGTTTCCTTTCCCTCTCCCTTTTTCACTTTTTGGCACATATTTTTATTTATACACTCAAAAAAGACTATTGCTTATCACTTTTTGAAACTTTGGAACACTTTATTATTGGATCACCTATCCTTGTACTGATCCGTTGGCCCAATTTCTTTGATGTCATTGTATTGCACTGTGTTGCACATTGGGAAGTGAGATAATTGTATAGTATTAGCACTTTATTATTAGCACTTTATATTTAAGTATTTTTTTAGAGATATTTAACGCTGCTTCACTATATTTTATATTTACTCATTTGTGCTGGCAACACTGTAGAAGTTCAGCAGCTTTATATTTACCTCTTGCATTAAGTACTTTATTACTTGTATCGTTTACCGTTATCGTTTTTTATTTAACACTGCTTCACTACATTTTATATTAACAATTCTTAAGCCTATGCAAAGCAAATAAAAATATGTTTGACTTCAAAGATATTTTCAAGCTTAAAAAAAGAAACGTCTAAATTAAAAATGCTGTTTCCATAAAAAACTGAGGGAGGGTATGTAAAACTGATATGATAAAAGGTACAACAAAACTGGCAAACCCCTGACTGCTGATGTAAGCACTGTTAATCCTGAAAGTCGGTGAGCAATAAGTGATAATTTGTACAATACCGACCCTCCCAGCAGTCAGCTCCTGATTGTTAAAGCTTTCAGCAGCCTAGTGCATACAGCTCTTACCACAAAACATCATCTGCCAGAAATGTCATTGGTAATTAACCTAGGACTCCTAATGCTTTGAGGACTTAATATCTATCTATGGAAGTCTCTGTTCTTCGGGCAAATGAAATTAGTGGCTCACAGCACAGTGAATGGCCAAATTATAGATAAAGGAGCAATGTTTCTAAATGCTTACAGATGAAAGCCAGATACAACCCTCCCACGAGACTGGAATCCGGAGGGCACAAATCATTTTGTAAGTCTTTTGTTGACTTACTTTTTGGTAAACATTAAGAAGAACTCCAGGTCAAACACAAATTCATATATGAATATGATCAGCTATTCATCTGTGCTGCTTTTCATTTTTGGATGCTCCTTTTGAAAACAAAACAAATTGTATGTGCGTACATATATCTATATATACAACTATATCTATTGATATATCTATAGATATATATACATATATAAACACATATATATATATATATATATATATATATATCTTTCTCTCTCTATATATATCTATATCTATATATATATACATATCTATATCTATATATATACATATATATATATATATTTTTTTTTTTTTTTTTTACCTTTTTTTTGGATAGAGCGAGGAAGGGTTAGATCTACTGATCCACTGTTAGGTTTTTAGTGCTGTCTCCCATTGACAATTTTCATCAAGAATGACAGTGAGGGAAAATTTCTAATCTTATCAATAGAACAAATATGGCAAAAACACCTAACAAGTGTTGTGATAATTTCCTACTCTTTTACAAAACTAAAACAAAATGTATTTTAACTCTAAACAGATAAAAAATAATAATTTACATAAGTACCCCCCCCCCCCCCCAAAAAAATAAAAAAAACATTAGCAAATGTATTTTTTTTTGTATTTGTTTTTTTGTTTTTTTAGAGCTATCATAAATACTTGCATCTCTCATAATTCCAGCCTTCTGTAACCCCCTGAACATTCAGTAAGCTTTTACATTGAGAGGAACAGTACTCTGAACCAATCAGAACAGTACAGTCAGTCTGAACATGCTGATGAGAGGAGAAAGCAAAAAGGATGGCATGATCAGTACTGCTTCCCCTTCATTGTCCAGTGGCAATCCGGAAGAAGGGTGATGACAAATTATCTTACCAATAACAAAGAATAGTGAGGTCACCAACTTGACTATGTTGACAGATAGACATGCATGAATCACAAGACCAGCTGAACACAAGTGCAAATCATTTGGCAGGTAAACCAGTTCCCATATGTATATTTCAATGTACTGTACTATGTTTTGAGTTCATCATTAATAAGAAATAACACCCTACTGTTTAATCGTGTTTACAGGTACATTTATTGTCATATATTTAAGCCCAGCTTCTGGCAAAAAAATGTTTTTTCTTAGTTTTGGATAGAACGGGGAAGGGTTGTTTTTTAAAATGTAAATCTTATTTTTGTCCCCATAGTGGAAATTTACCCTCACTTCCTATTTTGTCTGACACCAGTCAACTCAACAGGAGCTGGGAAAAATCTCCCCAAAAGGGACACAGAGAACAATCCACTTTCCTGCTATACAATTTTCTGTGAGCTGCAGTGGTCTTTATGATGCCAGCTCTTCCTTGCTTGCTCTGCCATCCCGATCCCTGCTTGCTAATAGCTGTTAAGTATTATATGTGATCTGTAACAGCGTTGGTACTGGTCAAAGTTCCATCTGACTTTACTCAGTCAAAAATTAAATAATATTTATATTAGTAAAAAAATATTTCTCGCCTTCAAATGTGTTGGCTGGTCTGAGCGACATGTGTACTTATTTCATAAGCATCAAAAACTCGCATTGGTATGTGCAATGAATTTCCGTGATTGCAAGCCCTTGAACATTTTATCACTCTATGAATTTTTTTTTATTTTTCTTTATAAACTTTTTTATTGACTACAAGGTAAAGCAAACATTACAAGCATATTATAAAGACACAAGGTTAGAGCAAGCAGGATCACGGTGTAGTATTATAGTAGAATAAGAAGATTAGCATCTACAACTCTTTGAACATTTTAGGGGTAACCTTGGCAAACAGGATGTTGAGGAGGCATGGGGAACATTCCACAAAAAGCTGTACCTTAATGCAATGTAACACTAATTATTTAGGCAAACAAATTATTTATTTTCCAGTGCCTGTTAATATAAATATTCAATGCATTTTCTAAATAAATAACTGGGGCTAAGCTAATTAAATATGAATAAACAAAAAATAAGCAAACTTTTTTTTTCCAATAAAACCTATAAAATACCAGTAAATATTATATATCTCAATATACCACCAAACTAACCAAGGTATCCTGCAGCATGAATCACCAACATCTCCTTCAAAGTACCCTTAAAGGCCCATACACGCTATCAGATTTTCTGCTAATTTTTGGCTTCAGATTTACCAAAACCATGTAGTGCAAGGGCCTGCCTGATTTCATACACATTGAAACTCCTAAAGTTTGACCTCATATTATATGGTTTGGTAAATCTGAAGGAAAAAATAAGCAGAAAATCTGATGAGTGCGTATGGGACTTAAATCTGAGCTTGCAAAAAGTAGGCTTGGTTATCCCTGTGTTCCAGCACTGCCCCCTGTCTGCTCACTCTGCAGCCGCCCTCACACACATTAAAGACTAAATAGCCAATTGCATGCACAGAATCTTGCGGTATGAGCTCAAAGAGGCATTGTTTCAAGATTTCAAAAACGGTGCACTCTTTCTGACTTTGGCATAGTGGCAATATTTTTTGGATAGTGTTAGCACTTCTTTAAACTTTGGGATAAACTCACGAAAAAGTATTTTAATTATGGGTGACTTACCCACTGGCTTCCTGTATCCCTTGGGTGATATCCCAGCACCTGCTGCTGGAATTAATGTAATATATAATATGTGTGTTGGACAATGAAGCCCCTCAATCGTGGCCTTGGAAGATCTTAGATCTGAGCTTTGAAGTCCCTGAGTGACGTAGGCAATGAGTGGGTGGAGGGCCTTTCCTGCCAGGAAACTGAATGCACATTTTGTTTCAGGTGATGCCCTCTGGGAAAGCATAGGACAAGGTTTTTAGTTTGTCATATGGTCTTTTTGCTAGTAAGTAGGCTGAATCCCAGTGACACTGGAGGGTATAAAATATGTGTTCTTATGACGAATGCTCTCCGCTACTGGGTGGCACTTACAGTGTACATACAGTCAAAAAATAACTTTTGAGGAAACTGGAAAAATAGCGCTGGACCCATAGGGTTATCTTGCTGGTATTGTTATCTTAAGGTAATTATGTTAGTGTAAACGATCTGGTTCCCAGGCAGACAGCTTCTAAACCCCAGAGGATCTCCACAGCCTCATTGGCTTGTAGTATAATGTAACAAAAATTGAGGTTGATGCGCCACACCACTGCTAAGAGGTCCACATACAACTTTGTTTCAATAAAAGTCAGGGATATAATCCAAAAAAACATCCAATGTGTTTCGGGGGTCCAAAAGCACCCCCTTCATCAGGGCTTGATTGACAACAATGTGAACAAACAAGAAATGAAATTGACCTGAAATTGAATTTTACCAGTGTAAATTACAAGCACAGGCCTTGCCAGCAGCATGTTTGGCTGCCAAACAATCTGCTGATAAGGCCTGTGTTTGTAATGCACACTGGAAAATATACCATTGTAAGTCCAGTTGACTTCTGGTTTGTTCAGATTGGTATCAATCAAGCTCTGATGAAGAGGGCACTTTTGGACCCCCAAAACAAGTAGGCTGCTTTTAGATTTGTACACCTGATTTAACAATTTCCCAATTTCCCTTTGGGATTAATAAAGTATTCTGTATTAATAAAGCTGAATGTGGACCTCTTAGCAGTGGTGTGGCACTACAATTAAAATTTTTGTTAAAAAAATAACTTTACCTCTGCTGTTTCCCTTTACTGTGCCTAAGAGTAACAGTTTTTTAGCCCAGAAATACATAGCAGGTGTTCTACAGTGGCCTCACTTCAGGTCTGACTGGCTGTTGTTTCATCCTTAGTAATATACGACCACAATGTCCAAGGGTGGGTTGTTAATAAGGCGAAGTGGAGAAGAAACTGATCAAACTTGGAGGGATCCAGGATTATTTCTGTAATGCCCCATACACACGGTCGAAAAAGTCAGATCGGATTATGTTGTTGGAAAATCCGATCGTGTGTGGGCTCTATCGGACTTTTTCTGTCGGATTTTCCGACGCACAAAGTTTGAGAGCAGGATCTAAAATTTTCTGACAACAAAATCTGATCGCATAAATTCCAATCATGTGTAGACAATTCCGACGGACAAAGTGCCACGCATGCTCAGAATAAACTAAGAGACGAAAGCTATTGGCTACTGGCCCGTTTATAGTCCCAATGTACGTGTTTGATGTCACCCCATTCAGAATGAACTGATTTTCCGACAACTTTGTGTGACCATGTGTATGTAACACAAGTTTCGGCCAAAATCCATCGGAAAAAATCAGACGGATTTTGTGGTCAGAATGTCCGACCGTGTGTATGGGGCATTAGAAGGGCCACAGTAAGAGACCAGTTTTAACAATTCAGAATAATTAAACTTGCCTGCAACTCTACTGAAGACATTGATATTGAGATATTAGTTATTGTTTTCTGATAGACTAAACCTTTAATTTTGAGAAATTAAAGTGATTAAATAAAAGAAAGAAAAAATAAGAGTGGATAATTATGACGCCTGACTGCAATATAAGAAGTACCCTGCCACTCCAGATCTAGGCTTTTTAGGCATCTACACAAGTCTACATAGTTAGGTCACTGGCAGCCAGTCATAATATACTACAAATAATTGTACTGTTACCGGTAACATTCTATAGAAATTTCAATAGAATTTTAGTAGTTGGACCCCAGACAAGTTCACCTAACTGAAGCTCAGACAATATCTACTTTAGTACTCATTAAATATAGTAAAATTAAATTGATTTATATGTGTCCCATTTCATTTTAAACGTAAGGGTATAACTGTAAATAATGCAGTATATTCAAATATAAGATTTTAATTATACGGTAAAAAATTATATGTGAAATCTATTAACATTTTATTTGACATTTACATTTTTAATATTTGCTTTGCGTGTAGAACAATTGTAAATTGTTCTTTGCCCTGTGTTTTTAAAAGAATGAAATGTTGTTATAGAAATTAAACTAAAAAGGGTATACCTGAATTTTCCTATAAAATAAATTATAGAGATTAAAAAAAGAATAACATCCAATTTTTAGGCATTAACAAGGAACCTTTTGCATTTTTAACTATGATAGATTGCAGTTGAGTCATGTACATTACGAGGCACTTCTTTTATATTAAAAATGTCTGGCACGTAAAATACTGCTATAAAATATGTTTTATACTATTAGATTGGTTTCTATAGTTTATATATTTTATTAATAATAGCTAATTAAGCTCATGACATTTTTGTGATACTCCTTTGCTCTAAATATCTAACATGTAAATGAATTATTTCTTTAAATCCCCTATACACACAAAACTATATTAGAAATTAAATAAGTGACAAAATGTACATTTTTTTTTCCCTGCCTTTAGAAATATTGAACAGAGTAAAAAACACAGTAATCAATTGATCATCATCACTTTATATTACAGTTTGTAGACATCTTTTATTTCTAATTACAATTATAATTAGTGGCAAATTTCAGGTTAGACTGGAATTGTCCTTGTATGCTTTGAGAAGGTGTTGTTTTATTTTTGATTAATGCATTTGTTTGATAGATGTAATTATTTATAATGAATTCATCTATTTATTTTGAAGTGTCTACATGTATCTATAAAGATATAAAGCCAAATGTTCCTTATTTTTTTTCTTTTAGAATAAAACACAACAGAAAAAAAAAAAAAAAAAGAACACTAAGCAGTAATGGGTCTCTGCAAACAGCCTGATGAAGCTTTTGCCAGTTGTGCCCCTGAGCTATGACCCTAGCAGGTAACTGCGAAAGGCCGATTATCCTAGCCTGTTTTTCCTCTGTGTACCTGACCTGCATCTGGATGTAATTCATACTGACCTTGGTTCTATTCTTGGCCATCCTCAAGCACTGCAGGGCATCTGGAAAGGGAAGTTAGCCGTTTGGTCGACCATCTTCTGCAATCCCGAGCCCCATTTGTGTGTTTCTTGTTGACTTTTGCTCAAAATCTTCACGCTCTATCCCTTTGCTCTGGTCTCTCCATGGTCCCTCCAGAAACATAGGCCTGTGTTCACTTTCTGAGAGCATGTGAAATTCAGGAAACCCTCTGCCTGGAGGTGCAAGGTGTTTGGAAAATGTGACAGCAACATATGTAGGAATGGAAAATGAATGTTTGGGGAAGCTCAGAGGATTGAGCCGTACAGACTATGTAAAACATTTTGTACCGCAGTGTGTATACATCGGACAGCGGTGGTATGAAATACGTTTATATGCTCCATGTGTGACAGTGGTTAACCCTCTTTATTTGCTACAGTAAAACTATTTCTCTGGATTTTTATACAACGTATTTTATTAAATCAAATCTGTCACATTATAACATCAATCTGGATACAGGCTGTTGATGGAAAAGGTCTTTTAATGTATTCCATGATTTACTGTCCGTGTGTTTTTATTTTTATTTTTTTGCTCTTTGACAGATTCCCTTTATGAAGCGTCCATGGTCATGAATTAAAAAAAATAAAAATAAAATAACTGCATTTATCAAAGCTTAAAACTTTGCAACTTGAGTATAATAGCTATAATTACTAAATAAATAAACAAAGGAAAATGTGGAACGCACATTTTGAAGAGCAAATAGAAAAAAACAAGCTTGCATTAAAGGAGCTTAAAGTGTGATAAAAATCTTGATGAAAGTCTTAAAGTAAAACTAAACTGTATCACAAGCTAAAAAAACGCTATTTAACCACTTCAGCCCCGGAAGAATCTACCCCCTTCCTGACCAGACCACTTTTTGCGATTCGGCACTGCGTTGCTTTAACTGACAATTGCGCGGTCGTGCCACGTGGCTCCCAGACAAAATTTACATCCTTTTTTTCCCCACAAATAGAGCTTTCTTTTGGTGGTATTTGATCACCCCTGCGGCTTTTATTTTTTGCGCTATAACCAAAAAAAAAGAGCGACAATTTTGAAAAAAACGCATTTCTTTTTTACATTTTGCTATTATAAATATCCCCCAAAAATATATAAAAAAAAATATTTTTTTCCTCAGTTTAGGCCGATATGTATTCTTCTACATATTTTTGGTAAAAAAAAATTGCAATAAGCATTTATTGATTGGTTTGCGCAAAAGTTTTAGCGTTTACAAAATAGGGGGTAGTTTCATGGCATTTTTATTCATTTTATTAATTCATTTATTTTTACTAGTAATGTCGGCGATCAGCGATTTTTATCATGACTACGACATCATGGCGGACACATTGGACATTTTTGACACATTTTTGGGACCATTGTCATTTATACAGCAATCAGTGTTATACAAATGCACTGATTCCTGTGTAAATAACACTGGCAGTGAAGGGGTTAACCACTAGGGGGCAGTGTATGGGTTAAGTGTGTCCTCGGGAGTGTTTCTAACTGGGGGGAGGGCATGGCTACTGTGACACATCACTGATCTCTGCTTCTGATCACAGGGAGCAGAGATCAGTGACACTGTCACTAGGCAGAACGGGGAGATGCTTGTTTACATTAGCATCTCCCCATTCTTCCTCCCTGTGAGGCGATCGTGGGTATCCCCACGGTGATCGAGTCCGCGGGACCCATGACCCAACTCACGGAGCTTGCCTCATAAAGGGCCACGCACAGGTACATTAGTTTGCCTGTACAAGCCCTTCTGCCGACATATATCGGCGTGAGGTGGTCGGCAATCGGTTAATTAATTTGTTTAATATTCAAGGCAAACTTGCTCATCCATCCATGTCTGCATGTTTTGTTTTGTTGAGAAATCACTTTGTAAAACACTCCCTTGCATTTCTTGCCACTTCCATTCTGGTTAAGGGCAGATGTAGCATTTACTTTATGGAATCCATCTGCCCTTAGCTCAGGTTTGCTCGCAGAAGGGTGTGCTTAGCTGAGAAAGTCCCTCCTCCCCTCTTATAGATGAAAGAAAAAAATTCCCATAAAGGCTCCTGGAATGTATGACATCATTTTGGCCTAGGCCAGAAAACAGGAAGCAACTGGAAAAAAAAGTTAAAAAAAAAAAAGTTTAAAAGTAAATGTATTATACCTTCCTATCTATTTATTAATGTTAGAAGCATAAGGATTAAAATAGATAAAGCAGAGTCCTGGACAATTTTTTTTTTTTTTATTGATCTGAGCATTATTCATTATTAAATTAAAAAAGTATACAAGGTTAATTGTGGATGTTTCTAAAATATAAATGTAATACTTACAAGTTTCTCCCTCCTGTTGTGGCCATTTCCATCATGATTGTGGGCATGAGAAGCCCAATCAATATCTCTTCCTGGATAAGTGTTGGAGAGGTGCATGCTGGGTAACCAGCATGCACCTCTCGATCTCCCACATGCACGATTCACCAGCGGCCGTAATGGCGATTGTTTCTAAAGTTGCCATAACAACGGGCAGCAACAGAGGCAGGTCCCGTCCCATTGTTATGGCAACAACGGGCTTTCTTCCCTTTTTAAAAATGGCACTGTGATCCGCCTTAAATCACGTCATTTTCTGTCAAGAAATAATTACATTTTTGATCACAGTACTGCAAACAGACTCCTGGGAAATGATGACACATAGCCGAGGGAGGAAGTGACGAGGAGCTCCGCGGACCAGGAAGTGGCAGATTAGGAGGACTACATAACAACAGGGCATTTCTGGTAAGTAGAAAAAAAGATTTCCTCCAAATGTTTCTTTATAGGTTAAAAGGAGTCTGTTAATGGAAACACTTTTTTTAGGGTGGAACTCCACTTTAATGTTGATTAAGAGAGTGTAGTTTCGCATTAAGCCTGGTAGGGCACAGACAAATACACTTTATGAGTGCACATACACGTATGAAAATGGGGCATAAAAATCTCTATATGCCTATTTGTTTGTCTACTTATTTATCTGCCCATCCATCTACCTACACTCTATGCCAATCACCCCTAAATGAGCATATTGGAGATCCCATTCTAAAACCATGGATATTTATATGGAGCTGGCCCCTCTTTGTTGTTATAATAGTCTCTACTCTTCTGGAAAGGCTTTTGGAGTGTCTCTTGGAATTTGTGGCAATTCAGCCAAAGGATTATTTGTGATCTCAGGTACTGATTTTGAACAAGTAGACCTGTCTTATAGTCGGTTTGTTATTTCATTCCAAAAGGTGTTTAATAGGGTTGATGCCAGGACTCGGCACAGGCCATTCAAATTCCACCACACAATCATGCTGGAGCAGAAAATGGTCTTTTCCAAGCTGTGGCTGCAAGGTTGGAAGTAGCCAAATGACTAAAACTGAAAGTAGAGCTCTAGCTAAGACTCAGCAAGGGGCAAATTAGACCTCTGTAGAGAGACCAATGCTTCCACACAAATAGCACAGGTCTTTCTCTGTCTCATTCTGGCAAGGAGTGAACTTTTCGGCTTATGCTGTGGCTACATCTAGCAGTAGTACAACAGAACTATTTTGACCCCTTCCTTCCCCCTCCCGGAGGCCCTTTAACTGGGTTTAACTAAACGCCAGAAGACGTGAGGACTTCCCAATCATGTGATAATTGTGATTGGCTGTCACAGTTATCACATGATCAGGAGCTCATCCTGCTTTCAATCTCAGCATAGAAACCTTGGTCATTCATGGACGTATATGTGTGATTCATGGGTGTGAAGGTTCACCCGCCCTGCCACTGAATATATATGTCAGGTGGTCAGCAAGAGGTTAAATCCCAATACAAGTTTTGGATAGGTTTGGGAAAAATGTACACTTTTCTCAAAATATTTATCGTCTGTGACTCCATTAGGCCAGGTTCACACTGGTACGACATGATAGTCATAAGAGCGAGCGCCCCCCCTCCTGGACCATACCAGGCCAGTATAGGGGCGTGGGTGCTTTGGAGCAGGGGGGGCTCTGCCCCCCCCCCACCCCAAAGCCCCATGCCCCCATGCTGATGGGGATAAGGGCCTCTTCCCGACAACCCTGAGCGGTGGTTGCCGGGGTCTGCGGGCGGGGGGCTTATCAAAATCTGGAAACCCCCTTCAACAAGGAGGCCCCAAGATCCTGGCCCCCCTACACTATGTGAATGAGTAAGCTAACGCTATCTCCCACAATTATGCGAGCTCCACTCTTTTACGGTTCTTTTATAGACACAGGGTGTGGCTTCATCCAGAGACCCTGCCCCATGTGATGTCACAGCAGAGCTCGCATAACTGCGGGAGCTAGTGTCGGGAAAAAAACATCAGAGGAAGAAGAACCGGAGGCAGCAGAAGTACCAGAGGAAGAAGAGAGCGGAAGAAGACAGCAGAGGGAGAAGAACTGGAGAGGGGAGAGGACGTCAGCGAAAGAGCGAGAGGAACTCAAAGAGGGGAGAAGATATCATTGGAAGAGGCAGGAGAACCAGAGAGGGGTGAAGATCGGAGGAAGAAGACATGGAGCTGCTCTTTAATAAAGGACTATGTCAAAAATCTGCCCCCTTTGCAGACAGGCTGGGTGCTCAGATAAGGGTCTGGTATGAATTTTTTTATTTTGACACGGGGGTTGCCTAAAAATCCATACCTGGTATGGTCTTGGGGGGGGGGGGGCACAGAATTTTTTTTTACATTTTGGTGTGGGGTTCCACTTCAAGATCCTCAAAGCACCAAAGTCAAATCAGTTAAGATGATGATCCGACTTTTATTCGACTTCAATGATATTCAATGGGCAAAAGTCGGACCAAAGTAGCACAGGAACCTTTTTCAAAGTCGGACCGACAGGTGTCGGAGCAGTTAGGATGGCTCTCATAGGGAATTATTAACTTACACATGTCATGCAACATGTTCTCCCAAAGTCGGAGAGTATGTTGTACCAGTGCGAACTGGGCCTTATGGAGAATTCACCTCATTTCCCGTGAAAGGCTGTAACAGCAAGGCAAGAAATGTAGTTCTTCCATATATTTGCAGTTGAAATATATCTGGAGTTCTGCAAATTCACCCTTCCTGTTTAAAGTGAACCTGGGACCAGATCATGCTAATATTTACATATTCTAAATCAACAGTAAAGGTAAAGCTCCCCATTCATCTCTGTATCTATAAGCATTGTCGACAAATAAATTTTCAAAGTTCATATCACATGCTTTTTTCTATAAGAACAAAATCTTGGCAGGCTTCCAGCCCTCTAATGTAAATAACCATCAGGTGTTTTGATGTTATTAAACTGACCATACACTATATAATTTGATTGTACAATTTCCTTTAGATCTACCATTGGTTATATAGTGCAATGGGCTGCCTCATTCATTTGATACAAACTGAATGGATTGTTTAGGTTTGCTGTCACATACTAAACTGGTAAATCTAAAGAAGATTGTACAATCAGACTGTAGAGTGTATGGCGAGCTTAAGAAATGGACTGAAACTAACTAAAATATTTTATGTTTATTATACAATATCCAACCCCTTAATATGCATAATTTGAAGTCCAGTGGTTGCTGCCTGACCTCACATGCTGTACACTTGGAAGCCTGTAAATTCTGCAAGGTCAGGCAGTTGACTTGGACAACTCTCTGGGTTTGTTTGACCTAAGCGCCTGAATGAAGCTGAGGAAATCAACCTCATACTGAGTGAGTGAAATGAAATATGACGGCAAATATAGTCCTTTCATAAGTATGTCTATGCTTCTAATTAAAAATGTTATTAAAGTGGTAGTAAACCGCTGCATAGAAAAAATAAACTTTCCCCTGTAAGACAAATGCATAATATGATGCATATTAGCACATTATGTGAGACTTACTTTAATACAAAGCCCATCCAGCAGTTCGCAGTCACCACTGACAGGGATTCCATCTTCCTCCAGTCTTGCTTACAGGTTCACAGGCCTGGGGCTACATGAGTGGCCGGGGCCACAGTGACCTCAGCTACGCACAGGCTCTGAAGATCCGGCACGATATGCCGGATCACTTTAGAGGGCATGTGTCTGTGATGTCCCTGCATGCAGTGTGAATATCTCCTTAACAGTGCAAGTTTAGGAGACATTTACTGTACCTACAGGTAAGCCTTATTATAGGTAAAAGTTGAAAAAGTGGGTTTACTACCACTTTAAATCCAAAAACAAAAATGTAGTATTTTGCAGCTTACAAATCATTAAATGTGGTGGCTTCATTTGTTTTTTTGTTTTTTTATAGACATTATTCCCTTTGATTTCCAACCAGTAACACACTTCTTGTTTTATGCCCCATACACACGGTCGGATTTTCAGATGAAAAATGTTCGATGGGAGCTTTTTGTCGGAAATTCCGACCGTGTGTAGGGTCCATCGGACATTTTCCATCTGAATTTCCATCGCAAAAAATGTAAGATCTAGTTCTCAAATTCCGATTGTGTGTACACAATTCCGACGCAAAAAGTTCTACGCATGCTCGTAATCAAGCAGAAGAGCACTGGCTATTGAACTTTTTCTCGGCTCATCGTACGTGTTGTACGTCCCCACGCTCTTGACGGTCGTAATTTCCGACCAACTTTGTGTGACCGTGTGTATTCAAGACAAGTTTGAGCCAACATCCATCGGAAAAAATCCCATGGATTTTGTGGTCGGAATGTCCGATCAATGTCCGATCGTGTGTATGGGGCATTAGGGTGTCTCCACTCTGGGTGGAGTATCTAAAGTGTGTCTAAAGGATTTTTTTGTATTGGACAGAGTTGGTAAGGGTTAGAAGCGCTGTCACATTTGTACTGCTGCCTGTGACCCTGCAGGGGAGATTCACCCTATCTGTTTATCCAATAACCATTGTCACCATTGGGACTGAAAGTAGGTCTAAGAGGCATTTACCTTATGGCCCTGAAAAATACCACTTTCGAAACGATCGCACGATAATCTCATCGTTAGTACACAGCTTTCAGGACCCGATCACAACAATTCATGTGAAATTATGCAATGGGACAAGCACAAAAATGTTTCCCAAATGATACCAGAGCGTATGATTTTAATTAAATCAGTACAGTTCTTATTTGAAAATTCATGACATCACTTCTGAATTTTTATTCTATCGTAAGCAGTGGGGGCTGGTGGTTTTCTATTGGGGGGGGGCAAACAAAGCAGGGATCAGTGGGCAGATCGGGGATCAACGGGCACATCGGGCATGGGAACAGGCTGTGGCAGACATCTGGCAGTGTCTCCTGTTTCCTCTTCTCTTCTGAGATCACGGCGGATTGCGCTGTGCATCTCCTCCCCTCCTCCGAGCCATCCAATAGGATCGCCTGAGCTTCCAGCCAATCGGGAAACGGGTAACAGACCCGCACTACAAACGGATTTTCTGACAACTTTGTCCGACTGTGTGTATGCAACAGTTACGGACAAAATCCGTCAGACAAAATCAGACGGATTTGGTTGTCAGAATGTCCGATCGTGTGTAAGGGCTTAGAGGAATTTTCTTGCACATCTCATTGGGGCATAAAAAAATTTCCCTGAAAAAGGGTTTAACCATCTCCTAGCCAAAACAGTTTTGGCTTTAAAGTATCTGAGCACCACAAAATGAAAACTATATTTATTTAATTTCAATATTCAAACCAAACTCACCCATCCATTCATGTTTCCGTGCTTTATTTTGTTGAGAAATCACTTTTTGAAAAAAAAAAAAACCTTAGCATTTCTAGCCATGGTCACCTTGAGTAACGACAGATGATTCATGTAACTTTTACTTCCTGGAATCCATCTGCCCATAGCTCAGGCATGCAGGCAAGAGGGTGTACCCTTATGCCCTGTACCCATGACCGGTTTTCCTGTCGGAATAAACTCTGAAGATTTCTCTGACGGAGTGCCAACGGAATTACGTTCAAGCTGTCTTGCGTGCACACGATCACACCAAAGTCTGATAGTCAAGAACGCGGTGACGTACAGCGCGTTCGACAGAACTAGAAAACCGAAGTTCAATAGCCAGTAGCCAATAGCTTCCGTCTCGTACTTGCTTCGGAGCATGCGTCATTTTTGGTCCGTCAGAACAGCATACAGACCAGTGGTTTTCCCGTTAGGAATTGGTTCCATCGGAAATATTTAGAACAACGTTCTATTTCTAGGTCCCTCAGAATTTTGGGGAAAAGAAAGTCAGATGAGGCATACACGCGATCGGAATATACGATGAAAAGCTTTCGTCTGACTTTTTCTGTCAGACATTCCGCTCGTGTGTCACTTTCAGACCGGACCATTTTGCTGGCTTAAGACCAGACCACTTTTTGCGATTCGGCACTGCATCGCTTTAACTGACAATTGCTCGATCATGCGACGTGTCTTCCAAACAAAACTGACGTCCTTTTTTTCCCACAAATAGAGCTTTCTTTTGGTGGTATTTGATCACCCCTGCGGTTTTTATTTTTTGCGCTATAAACAAAGAGTGACAATTTTGAAAAAAAACACATTATTTTTAACTTTTTACTATAATAAATATCCCCCAAAAATATATATAAAAAAAAATTTTTCCTCAGTTTAGGCTGATACGTATTCTTCTACATATTTTTGGTAAAAAACAAAAATTGTAATAAGCGTTTATTGATTGGTTTGCGCAAAATTTATAGCGTTTACAAAATAGGGGATAGTTTTATGGCATTTTTATTAATAATTTTTTTTTACTAGTAATGGCGGCGATCAGTGATTTTTATTTTGACTGCGACATTATGGCGGACACATCGGACATTTTTGACACATTTTTGGGACCATTGTCATTTATACAGTAATCACTGCTATACAAATGCACTGATTCCTGTGTAAATGACACTGGCAGTGAAGGGGTTAACCAGGGGGTAGCAGTGTAGGGGTTAAGTGTGTCCTAGGGGCATGTTACTAACTGTGGGGGCTGAGCTGTGTGCTAGTGAACACTGATCTCTGCTCCAATCACAGGGAGCAGAAAACAGTGGCACTTGTTGCTAGGCAGAACAGGGAGAATCCCCGTTCAGCCTCCCCGTGAGACGATCGCGGGTATCCCCGTGTCGATCGAGTCCACAGGACCCGCAACTGGACTCACGGAGGTCCTGACCGGCAAGACGGGCATGCGATGGCAGGGCGGCAATTTCAACTGGACGTACCTGTATGCCAGTTTGCCTGCCCATGCCATTCTACCCGACGTACATCATCATGCTCCGATCGGGAACTGGTTATACTCTCCTCCAGATGAAAGAAAATTACCAATGCTAGCAGCATAAGGATTAAAAATAGTTAACTTTGATTGAGAGTGTTTAGTTTCACTTTAAATATACTTTAAAGTTTAACTAAAGTCAAAACATTTTTTTTAGTTTTGGATAGAGTAGAGAGGGATTAGAACACCTGTTAGTTTTTATTGCTGTCTGTGCCACCGTTAGAGAGGGTAAATCTCCCTATTTGTCTTGTTTACCATTAGCATTAAAAGTGAAAGTAAAAGAAAACCCCACATTTTGGGTTGTCTCCAGAAAAGTAATGGAGGGGAAATCTTCCAATGGGGGCACCAGTTCTGGAGCCTCAAGTGATTACCTTAATTTGGAGCGATTTCCTCTCACTTCCTGTTTTGGATATGGGACAGGAAGTGAAGGGAAATCTCCCCAAAAGGCAAAAAATAAACCCCACAGGGGTTATAACCCTCCTTTAATCAATTGAAAATAAAAAACAAAAAAAAGTTTTGCTTATAGGTCTACTTTAAAGTGGATGTAAACCCACTCTCATCCTTTCTAATATTGGTTATCTATAAGGATATACATGCCTCCTGCATGTATACTTATCTGTCAAATGTCTCCCCTCTGTCTGCTATGAGACCCGAAAAACTGCAGATTTTGTGGGTGAGTCTGTTTTCCAGAGCTCAGTGGGTGGAGTTGTGATGTCAGTAGACTCCCCACCCACCCCTACACTCTCCTTATCAACATGCATTTTCTCCTGTGCATTTCTTACACTGAACTTCTGCTATGATCAATAACATCCAGTCAAAACCCAGAAAAGTCTTCAGCATGCCAAATCATGCTGAGGTGGGGAACAGCCAATCCTTGCAGAGCAGCAGAAGAAAGGAGTGGGAGGGAATAAAAAAAAAATGCATGTCCCTTAGGCTTGTCCATGAGATATGTAAATCACCTGTCACTCACAGCAAGGGGGAGGATTTGACAAAGTTTTTCTCTGTTTGTCAAGATTTATCTGACTGAACAATAAAAGACAATTGTTCAGGGCTGGATTAACTCTTTGTGGCAAGATTGGGCTCAAATGATAGGAAATCTTATACTCTACATTATGACATCAACAAAAAAATAAAAAATTTGTGTTTACATTCACTTTAAGGTTTCTGTATAGTAAAGTGTATTTTCACTTTTGCTGCCAAACTAGGATAACATACTACTTTATCTTTGTTACATAGTATACCTTAAAAGAAATATTAAAAAATTGCTGGTTATCTTTTTAGGTGCTTTTTACTTGCTAAAAATCCTCATACGCTCCCTCTGCCTTGTAATGTTTAAGAGGGAACTGTGGAGTAATGTTGAACATAATTAACCCTGTCCGTACTGTGTTCATAGTTGTCCTAGCACAGTGTTAAACATTTAGAAACACCCTCTTGCTTTGTAGGCAGTGCTGGAAAATAATGGCGGCCACACAAAATATTGACACTTTGGGCCCAATTGAGATTTACACTTAGGGGTGTACTCACTTTTGTTGCCAGCGGTTTAGACCTTAATGGCTGTGTGTTGAGTTATTTTGAGGGGACAGCAAATTTACACTGTTATACAAGCTGTACATTTACTAGTTTACACTGTAGCAAAGTGTCATTTCTTCAGTGTTGTCACATGAAAAGATATAATAAAATATTTACAAAAATGTGAGGGGTGTACTCACTTTTGTGAGATACTGTATATACAGACATACACACACACATACATACCGACAAGCACAATCACATGATTGCTTGCCTGCTCATTTCTCTTCTGTGGCCCACCCTCATCCAGCCCCCTCTAGCTCTGTAGTTCTGCAGCTCTGATTGGCCCTCCTATGACTCACCCCCTCTCCTCCCTCCCTTCCTGGCAAACTCTCACGAGAGTGAGAGAGAGAGCTGTGTATGATGTCATAAGCCTAGGCTTTTTACGAGACAAGAAACAGGAAGTGGGCTGTATAAGGTATTTGCTGGCAAAAAAAAAAAAAAAATGTTTTACTATCCAAAGGTAAAACAACAAAAGCAGAAGATTTAATAGATGGAAAGATGAAAAAATTACTGAAGAAAAAAAAAAAACTCTTACTGTAACTTCATATTTTGTACTGATGAATCCAATAGACTTTCTGAATCACTTTGACCTAATATACAAACAATTAAGTCCTTCTGCAGAAGCTATAGTTAAAAAATATTTTGCATAATTACGTGCCATTTTCTATGATTACCAAATATTGATTGTGACTCTTTATTATATTCACTATTCATAGTATAGAATTACCCGGCAAAAAATATATGTGATGAATCACCGGCAAAACATAGACCATGAGACTGTTATTACCTTATATGATTGTTATTGTATATTAATAATTAGTATGTTATGCATAAAGCTCGGCTACTGAATAAACCAAAGAGAAACTCTAGGATAATTATGTTATTATTGTGGAAAGCCTGAGATAGTAGCTCCTAAACTTATTAAATGCAATTTCCAAAAAATTGTTTAAATTGAGAATTTATTTTGCTTTATGTATCTAAACTCAAGGTCAAAATGTAATATATTGCAGTTGGCAGTCCTTAGATGTGGTGGCTACATTAATTTTCCTTTTTCAGTCTTTTCTCTTTATTTTAACTTGGTGATCCTGTCAATAGCATAACTCCCATCCTAGGGTGACAACATTTACTCACTGTACTGTATCTAGAGAGGAGCAGCTACTGTATTTATCGGCGTATAACACACACTTTTTTCCCCTTGAAAGTAGGGGAAAATCGTGGGTGCATGTTATACGTCGATCCCCCGC
Organism: Lithobates pipiens; assembly: GCF_037356315.1. Classification (NCBI taxonomy): domain Eukaryota; kingdom Metazoa; phylum Chordata; class Amphibia; order Anura; family Ranidae; genus Lithobates; species Lithobates pipiens. The sequence goes on from NW_027507785.1 coordinate 100,076,863, forward strand.
AGTTCTGAGCCTCTGGGAGGCTTTCAGCCACCTTTGGCTCTTCTTGTCGGCTTTCGGTCGCCTTCGGCCATTCTCAGCAGCTTTCGCCCACCTTCGGCTCTTCTCTGTGGCTTCCGGCCGCCTTCGGCCGTTCTCGGCAGCTTACGGCCACCTTCGGCCATTCTTGGCGGCCGAAAGCTGCCGAGAACGGCCGAAGGCAGCAGAAAGCTGCCGAGAAGAGCCGAAGGCGGCCGAGAACTACTGCGAACTACCGCGTGCCGCTGAGATACACAGGACATCCGGCTCCGTATCTCGGCGGCGGCATTTAAAAAAAAAAAAGAGGTAAATAAAACTGACAAGGCTGCAATGGTAGACAAGGTTGCATGACAAGGCTGCATGACAAGGCTGCATGACAAAGCTGCAAATGACACTGACAAAGGCTGCAATGGTGGACAAGGCTACAGATGGACAATGATAAGGCTGCATTGATGGGCATTTAAATGTAAGTTTTTTTTTTCCTTAAACTTCCCTCCTAAACTTGGGGTGCGTGTTATATGCCGATGCGTGTTATACGCCGATAAATACGGTATGTCTCCCAAGGCCGATTGCTCCTGACTTGGACTACAGATATAGGTGTGCGCAGTATATTGCATTAGGGTGTGCACCCTAAAGCTCAACGGTGTAACAAGTAATTCTGCGCTGCCTTTAAGAAATAGCAGCTAACACAGCAAATTGGATAAATTGCAATACAATGGAAAACAAATAGTATAGCGCTTTTAAAAAAAAATCATGACGTGACACATATGTCGAACAGAGGGTGATAAACCCAAATGATCACCACTAAAAATTAAAACAAAAAAACATGTGCACATATAGTGAACACTGTAACAAATACTGAATGTCCAAGAAAAATTCAAGTGACGATATTTAAAATATAATCCAAAACTTCATGTTAATATTAAACTGTAGTTCAAAGCTTTATGTGACTATCCCAGCCGTGAACCAGGATCATATATGGCTAAAGTGAGAAATACCACCACCCTGAAAAATGTGAGGCTTACCGGAGCATTTGCACCCACAAGAGCATTTGTTCTGTGAGTCAAACAGGCTTGTGTTGTGTGAACAACCAATGGCAATGGACACTGGAACCTTCAGATGGCTGGAACAGGAACACCCAGCTATCCTCAAGATGGAAGATATCTATGTAGCTGTGTCTCATAAGAGACAATGCTCAGATGCCCATGGATGTGGTAAAGGTAGTTAAAGAGGGAAGAACAGAAAGGGCCACACAGCGTAATTCAGTGGGAATTACGCTAATAAACCAGTGGAGTCCACTGTCGCCATTTTGTTTTTAAAAGCACTGATTTTTACTTGCTAAATGTAAGTTTTCCAACTTCATTAAAATGTGTCTTCTACTCAAACGGAAAGACGCTGTGTGGCCCTTTCTGTTCTTCCCTCTTTAACTACCTTTACCACATCCATGGAAATCTGATCATCGTCTCTTATGAGACACACCTACATAGATATCTTCCATCTTGAGGATAGCTGGGTGTTCCCGTTCCAGCCACCTGAAGGTTCCAGTGTCCATTCCCATTGGTTGTTTACACAACACAAGCCCGTTTGACTCACAGAACAAATGCTCTTGTGGGTTCAAACGCTCCGGTAAGCCTCCCATTTTTTGGTGGTGATATTTCTCACTTTAGCAATATATCCTGGTTCACGGTTGGGATATTCACATGAAGCTTTGAACTACAGTTTGATATTCACATGAAGTTTTGGATTATATTTTGAATATCATCACTTGGATTTTTCTTGGACATTCAGTATTTGTTACAGTGTTCACTATATTTGCACATGTTTTTTCTTTTAATTTTTAGTGGTGATCATTTGAGTTTATCACCCTCTGTTCGACATATGTGTCACGTCATGTTTTAAAAAAAAAAGCCTTATACTATTTGGTTTCACCCCTAAACCTCAAGCACACATGTGTGTCTACATATACTGTATATATGGTGCCGGCGGGGAGATAAAGCTCCCCGCTGGCATAGTGAAAGAGAGGTGAGTAAGCACTTCTCTTATGGCAGAGCCAGTAAAATGGAGATCTTTCCCATCTTCCTGCTGGCACACAGAGCGATAATGCTAATATGCATCGGGTGATAAGGGTGTTCCCTGGCACACCCTGTGCACACGCCTATGACTTCAGAGCCCACCTCACCCCCTCATCTCCATCACATAGGTGGAACATGTTATGTAGAAGGGCTTATAGATAACACTTCTTTACATTTCAGATAGATAGATATAGATAGAGTGTACTGGATTTTATTGGCGCTCTAGATTTCTAGCAGGATCAATAGGTATTTTTCATACTTAGAAAATAGATATAACAAAACGTTTTCAATACTGTGGATAGACCACAATGGAGCAAATATTATTATTATAATACAGGATTTGTATAGCTCCAACAGTTTTCGCAGCACTTTACAATGTGAGGGCAGACATTACAGTTACAAAACAATTGCATACAGGAGGAAATAGAGGGCCCTGCTTGTTAGAGTTTATAATCTAAAGGGGAGGGTCAAGTGATACAAAAGGTAATAACTGTGGAGGGTGAGCTGATGGAGTAAATAAAAGTACAGTTGATAGGTGGAGGCAGGATAGGCTTCTCTGAAGAGAAAAGTTTCCAGGGATCACCTAAAAGTGGAAAGAGTAGGTGATAGTCGGATAGATAAGGGTAGAGAGTTCCAAAGAATTGGAGAGGCCCGGGAGAAGTCCTGGAGGGGAGCAAAGGAGGAGGAGTCAAGGGAGCTAGAGAGCAGGAGGTCTTGGGAAGAAAGAAGAGAATGATTTGGTTGGTATTTTGAGACTAGGTTAGCGATGTAGCTGGGAGCCGAGTTGTGGATAGCTTTGTAAGTTATTGTTAGTATTTTGAATTTAATTAGTTTGGTGAGCGGATTAGGTGGGTGAGCGGATGCCAGTGGAGGGATTGGCAAAGAGGGATAGCAGACACTGAACAATTAGTAAGGTGAATGAGTTTAGCAGCAGTATTCATGATAGACTAAAGGGGCAGGGTTGCCAACCGCCAGTAAATATACTGTTAGTTTGTAAAAATCAGATTTTTTTATACAACTGCCAGTAAATATCAGGGGCTGATAACTTCATGCTCTGTTGACTTTTTAAGTGTAAATAAAGCAAATTACTTTGTTATAGGTATTGCCAGTGTTTCCATACCATGTTTATACTGTTCAAATATTCACTGTGTTAGTTTTTAATAGGACTTCTGTCATTTCTCAGGTTGCCAGTAAAAAATGTGCTCCGCCAGTACATTTTCCAAAAAATGCTTCCAGAGTTTGGCAACCGTGTAAAGGGAGGATAGCCTATGTACAAGTAAGCCAATGAGGAAGGAGTTGCAGTAATCAATGCAAGAGATGACCAGGGAGTGAACTAGGAGTTTGTAGTTTCATTGGTTAGAAAGGGACATATTTTGGAGATGTTTCGGAGGTTGAGACGGCAAGCTTTGAAAAGTGATTGGATGTGGGGCCAAAAGGAGAGTTCAGAGTCCAGGATTACATCTAGAACCTTGGCATGCGGAGATAGGTTGATGGTTGTGCCACTGATCTTAACAGAGAAGTCAATGGAAGGGGCACGTGGTAAAGGATATATTATGAGCTCCATTTTAGATAGATTGAGTTTGAGGAAGTGGTGTGACATTCAGGCCTTTATGTCGGTCAGTAAATTAGTAATACGTGACAAGACTGATGTTGTAAGCTGAGGGGTAGAGAGATAGATTTGAGTTTCATCAGCATAGAAATGATATTGAAAGCCATGGGAGGCTATTAGCTGACCAAGGGAGGAGGTGTAGATTATAAAATTAGAGAAATTAATTACCAGATTTACATATATTTTAGGTGAAGCTGGTTGGGAGGTCAAAAAGATTAAGAAAGCATATTGTATCTCATCAGTACAAGATATGTCATTACATAGTGGACATGTGTGATGTGTAAGTGGGAATTGCATCTAAGATGAAAGGAGCCCACTGCCAATCAAAGTGGATCAGTGCTGTAGTCCTGAGGTTCAGTATCCCTGGCAGTATGACCTCTGGTGAGCAACTTCCAATCAAGATGAATGGACCAGTGCTGTAGCCCTGAGGTCCAGTATCCCTGGCAGTATGAACTCGGTGCCGTCATTACTGAGGTCCAGCATCCCTGGCAGACCTCTAGTACCACTCTACATTGGGGCCAGCTGCTGTTGTCACCACTGATGGATGTCCTAAGTGTCATCAGGAGATGCTGTGTGGGGACAAATGAGTGACATAACAGCTGAACCACAGCACCCACCTGGAGACTTTGGATGATGAACATTCTTTGACCACTGCAGCTCGTTACCCCAATTAAAAATTGGGGTAATGACTAGTATGAATTTTGACTCTTCTTTTGCAATCCTTTAAAAAGATTTTTAATGGTGACAAAGTCTCTAGAAATGTTTACTGAAAAGGTTAGATTTGCCATTAGGCAAAGTAGGCCTGTGCCTTTAGGCCTCAGGGACAAATGGGCAACGTTTCCTCTATGGGTATCAGTGACATTGTTTGAGAATGGCCCCCAAGAAAAATGAAGTTGATACATATAAACTTATTTACAAATTATCACAATATTTTAAGCCAGGTTCAGACAAAAAAAAAGGTTCTATATAAAAGAGGTAACCCACCAGAAAGGTGTTGTTTTGGGCATCAAGACTGTGTGTCTAAGGCACCAGTGGTGGCAAACAGTCATGGATGCTGAGCTTTCATTTACAACTTTACAATTTACCATACAGAGCATCCAGAAAGAGGAGATGGCTGTATACTTTTGGAGCTGGCAAAAATCTTGTAAGATACAAATTGAAATGCATTTGACATATTTACTATCATGAAGACAGCATCACGCAGAGAAATGCGCTGCAGTTTAGCAGACTCCCGGGTGCCATAAATTCTTAACACTACTCCCTCGCATCAACAAACGTCCTGGATTTTCATGCATGCCAAGCCACATTGTAGAGTAGGGCAGATCATTAAAATAAATGGGCTTGCTACATGAAAAACATAGGTCACTTGGTCCGACTGATTGCTCTTGGAGGTGGCTGCCTCTATGAGGTCTGGCACGGTAGGTTCCCCACCCTTAGGGGCGAGCATTGGCAAAGGACATATATATCTTTACATTGTATGAAATTCTTGTTCTGTATATTGTGTACTTAATTTACTTTCTTTTTTGTATCCTTGTATAGTTCTTAAGCTTTTCTAAATCGTATATCCCCTGATGAAGCTTATGCAAAACATGTCGGGTTAATATATGAAAAAGCAACTTCTGTTAAACCTGAATACTCGCCTAAATGACCACTTGTATTATGAATTGTTGACCATTAGTGAACAACATGGCTTTGTTATATTTTAACTATATTGTCATTAAATTATTATATATACTTTTTTAAATCATTGGTTTCCATTATCATTTGTAAAGCACCACAAAAATCCCCTCTTCTCTCTTTTCACTTTGATCTCTAACTACCTAGGATCAGTGTTCATTTTAGTCTTAGGCATTTATGGCATTTTAGTTTTAGTCTCATTTTAGTCTTTTGACTAAAATGGCTTTTAGTTTTAGTCGTATTTTAGTCATCTCAATTGTTTTAGTTTTTGTTGTATTTTAGTAGACTAAAATGTTTTAGTCATTTTAGTCAACTAAAATGGTTTAGTCGACTAAATTAACACTGCTTGGGATGAGGTGCCAGCCAATCTTTTGGATGTTCCACCACTAGCATACTCCACATATAGGTCACAAAAGTGTGAACGTATCGTTATAATAGATGTTTCCAAAATGTTAGCAGTTCAGAGATTGCATGGCTACCTGCTACCTGCTGATCGCAATGACAATTTTGCTCCATGCACATACAGTAGTGGCTTTCTCATATTCAGATCACTTTTGGCAACCAGTAAAGTTAGAAAATGTAGGCTGGGTAGTCAGATCTCAGCAAAGTGATGCAAAGGCAGAAAAACAGAATAAAAAAAGCATGACTCTGGACTTAAGCAAAGTATGAAACAGAGTTAATATCACAAAGCTAATATGCCATGGTGTAGTGTTGAAAAAAAATTGGAAAATGTATATTTCAGGTTCTAAATACCAACATTGCAACCACCAATCCAGTCAGCCTTTATGATGTCTTTTTTTTTTTACAAGAATAATGCTGCAGCTCCCTCTTGTGGCACCATTGTATGATTGCAACAGCAAACGGGAACTTTTCATCTTTATTGTTAGGTTCCATGAACGCTGGCAAAAAAGAAAACGTTGATTCTACAGGCGTTTGATGTTTTTTTCACCTGCTTGTAGAAGCACTTCTATTGTATTCTATGGGTCTTTGCACATTATGATGACTACAAGCATTTTCTGACAGGGACGTTCAGAGGCAGGAAAAATAAAACCTTCTCGATCGCATTTTCTGGAGAAGTTTAGGAGCTGTAAAAACGTCAAATCGCTGCTAAACTCCTGTTATCTCTTGTGAACGTCAAGTTTCAATGTTTTTTTTATTTTCTTTTGATAAGTGCAAAAAACGCCTGTAAACTCAAACGCTCATAAACTCGCCAAAACTTTGTACAATATGCTCTGAATTCGTGTTTTAATGCCATGTTTTTTCCAGCTAAAACGCTGAAGTTTTTTTTCTGCTCCTAGTGTGCATGGAGCCTGAAAGGGGATCTTCAGACACTAGAAAAATAAAAATAAAAAATAGCTGCTGACTTTAACTAAAAGGATATTTACCTGTCCAGGGATCCAGCGCTGCACACACCTTGTGAATGGTCCTTCAGCCTCCTGGGACCTGTGACATGTCCCAACAGGTTGCAGGCGGGGAGAACTTCCAGCGAAATCACCAGTGAAAACTTCCAGTGAAATCCAGTGGAAGCAGGAGTGGGGGTCTGCCAAAACGATGTACCCGCTCTCCTTCAAAAAATAAGATGCAAATAATGTTAGAGGAGGTATGAAGGATTCTTAAAAGGAGAACTTCCCATTTAGGATGAAGTTCTGCTTAAGGCTGGGTTCACACCATTGCTGCATGCGGCTCCCAGCAGGGGTCCGGTGCATCCTGGTTCACCATTTCAGGTCCGATTTTAGCCCAAATGTTTGGCTGAATTTGGACGTGAAATGGACCAAAAGGCACATGGGGCTCCTGCGCAAATTCGCACCGGAGCCGCAGCAGAGATATGTGTACTTGCCAAATATGCTGCAGAGATCTCCCTCTACTGAGTGTGGCTACATCCATTTTGAAGCTGCTGCCTGTTTACTTCCTGGATTTAAACAGACACACAGAGGCCCACCTCCAGTTCTGCAGCTCTCTTAAGCCCTCTTAAGACTCTTCCCCTCCCTTCCTGGCAAACTCTCACAAGAGTGAGAGAGAGAGCTATGCATGATGTCATAAGCCTAGGCTTTTTACCAGACAAGGAAAAGGAAGTGGGCTGTATAAGGTATTTACTGGCAGAAAAAAAAAATGCCACTTTAAAGTGGTTTTAAAGCAAAACATTTTTACCTTAAAGTGGATGTAAACCCAATGTCATCCTTTCTAAACTACTGCCATAGGGGTTATCTAAAGGATATACATGCCTCCTGCATGTATCTTTACCTGTCAAAATGTCTCCCCTCTGTTTGTTATGAGACCCAAAAAACTGCAGATTCTGTGGGTGGGTCTGTTGTCTGGAGCTCGGTGGGTGGAGTAGTGATGTCCGTAGACTCCCCGCCCACCTCTACACTCCCCTTGTCAATATGCATTTTCTCCTGTGTATTTCTTACACTGAACTTCTGCTATGATTGCTACCATCCAGTGAAAAGACAGGAAAGTAACTACATGACTCCGGCATGCCCAATTATGCTGAGGTGTGGAACATCCAATCCTGGCAGAGCAGCAGAAGAAATGAGTGGGAGGGAATTAAAAAATAATGCATGCCTCTTAGGCTAGTGCACAAGATATGTAAATCACCTGTCACTCACAGCAAGGGGGAGGATTTGACAAAGTTTTTCTCTCTTTGTCAAGCTTTATCTCACTGAACAATAAAAGAGGATTGCTCAGAGCTTGATTAACTCTTTGTGGCAAGACTGGGCTCAAATGATAGGAAATCTTATACTCTACATTATGACATCAATAGATAAAAAAAAAACGGGTTTACATCCACTTTAATGCATTCAATACATTAGGGTAAAAAACATACCACTACTTGCTGTGCCCACCATTCCTAAACAATATAAAACAGTGTATATTCAGCGCAATAAACAAAACGTGGTGCAAAAAATAAAGAAACAAAAACCAGTGTAAATAGAAAACCACTCGTCTTATGAAAGACTAATTGTGATTGCTGCCAACACCTACTAAAGTATATTCACACGCGACTCTCATACAAAATTCAATATAACCAAACCAGTGTAGTGCAACCAATATATGCCATAACACATTAAATAAAACATAAAGTCCCAATTTTTGGTAAATTTACACCTCGGTGTGACTCAAAGTGAATATTTGAAATAATAGTTCATAAAATCCAGTGAATTTCCAGTGAATTGCCGAGGAAGCTCAACACAGAGCGTAATGCGTTCAAGTGGGCCGTTCAGGAAATTTTTTTTTCCTTGTATGTCAGCATAGAGAGCTGATGATGATGTTTTACATATTTGTGTGAGTATTTGTAATCCCTGTTCATAGATTTACAATACAATTTCAAGCAGAGAGCACTATGGTTTCCCCTTATTATTTTTTTGGTTACACATGACTGATTGAGATCCCAAGAGGAGTGTTGTCCAGGCAAATCTGTTGGAGTACCCATGTGATATCCTGGGAGACATACCTACAGGCGATTGGGACTCTGTTATGGGGTCATAGTTTGGAGGTGAGCAAACATTTCAGCAAGAGGGGGTGGTCACCAGTGGGGGCTGGTGTTTTTTTTTGTTGGGGGGAGGCAAACAACCACGCCACCCGCGGCACCTCAAACCCCCCGGCATCTGCCGGTCCAGTGGCACTTACCCATCGGTGGTTGGTATCAGCAAACACATCGGGCAGGGGGACAGGCTGCGGCGGGCATCTGGCAGTGTCTCCTGTGTCCTCTTTTCTTCTGAGATCTCGGCGGCTTCCGCCATACGTCTCCTCCCTTCCTTCTAGGTGTCCAATAGGATCGACTGACCTTTCAGCCAATCAGGAAATGGGTAACAGACCCGCACTTTCTGATTGGTGGAGAAGCGATTCAGTGTTAGAAAAGCAAATATTAATTTGCTTTTCTAAGACACCTGGGTGGGCTCTGAGCGCAATACTCTGAGTCCACTCTATTTTGAAGCCTATGGTCCTAATCAGGTGCTTAAAAAAAAAACCCTGTCGCTGTAATTCAGGCATTCAGCATCCTGAAAGGGGCCAGATGCCTCAATAGGGGGTGCACTACACTAACCCAAATCCACCAATCCAGCGCTGCCCCACCTGTGGCAGAGCTGGTCTCCCTTCCTGTTCTCCCAGGAAACTCTGGGAGCATTGGGGGCCATTGGCTCATGCTGCTGTCAGTCATATCCTGTGAGGAGGTGTGGCCAAACTGCACTGTGAGTGTTATGGACACACACATCCTGGCTCAGGAGTCTGCCCACACGGGTGACCCCTCAGCACATGGGGGAGGTAAGAGACCTCTCTGTGCAATGGCACTGCACAGAGCAGGTAATTATAAAAACTGTTTTTTTATTTTAAATTAAAAAACACATAACCTTTAGTATCAATTTAAAGGGTAACTGCACTTTTTAAAGGATAACTCCACCTGTTTCTGCTCTGATGAAAAAGTTGTTTGTTGTCTGCAGAATGAATCTGAATAGGGGTGACTTTTTCCTTATTATTCAGATGATTCACTTGCAGGGCTCTAATGTGGAAATTTGCAGGGTCTACATCCCTATAGAAGTGCTTAACCCTTTATATGCATCTTACCAACAATTTTTTTTTTTGTAGGGGGTGCCTAAAATCTGACTTGATTTTGAGTGAGTAAATCAAAAAATGACATTTCCGAGGGATGTTCTGTACACCATCTGTGTATGGAACACCTGCATGTTGCCATATTATATTGAATTTTGCAGAAAATTACAGCACTCCAGATTGAAAAGGAAAGGTCATTTTTATTAACATTCAATCACAATATGGCTGGCCTCGCAATTCTAAATGCTATATTATTTTTTTATTTGCTATATTTTTTCTTTTGATGAAAGTTAAGTTATCCTTTAGGCTTGGTTCCCAAATATGCGGCCGCGGTTTCAGTGCGGCAGTCTGGTGCTGTTCTTTTCACTGGTTCAGGTTCGATTCAGGTGCAATTTTTTTACCTGAAATCGCACCTGAACCAAACCAACAAACACACAGGATCCTTTTTAAAACCGCGCCGCAGCTGCCCCGCACATGTGTGAAACTGGTTCCATTGAAAGCCGGACCAATTCACATGTTATGCGAATTGGATGCAGTTAAAACGCATTAAATTCGCATAACAGTGAACCGATCCTTAAGCACCCCTGGCATTGTTATAGCTTGTCCCTGTCACTGTCACTTTTGCTGGGCAGCTAAATGTGGATGTAAATGGAGAGAAAAATATAATTAAAGGCATGTGAAATAAAAAAAAGGCACTCATATATAAAATATCATGACACATATTAACAACTTACAGTAATTGGAATACAATATTGTTCCATGGTAGTGATCCTTTAGTTCAGCATCCCCCCCTTCAGACCCAATGAAAAAATGTATATAAACTTTTTTTTAAAAGGTGTCTTTTGGCTGCTTTTTTAACATACTGGGGACTGATTTAGTCCAATTATTTAACTAAGCTGGATTTGAGATTTAAGATGATTTTTGACCCTGTCTCTCAGTTTTCTGCGTCAAATGCAGACAAAAGGTCCAATTCATACAGATAATATGCTTGAATAAGGATCTTTATTCTAAAATAAAAAAAATAAAAAAGAAAAAAAAAAGGTATATTTCCAGCTCCAATTAAATTTTAAAATTACAGTCATGTGGCTGACAATAATGATGCTTCTCCTTGTGTTAACTTCGTAATTTGAGCCTAACGTAAGTCTTAAGAGGTAATTCCCCTTTTGAAGTCACATTTTAGAAATCCCCACTATATACTTGTTATGTGTTTTTTTTTTTTTTAGATTTCTTAATTTTCAGGTTTGTCTCAGGAGAAGGTGTCATGGCTGACTGCAAGGATTTTTGAACAATGTTAGAGTGAGCCTGTCCCAAGTCTGTTCTCAATAACATACAATGCAAGAAACTCGGCTTCTACACCCTTAACCCTTTGTTAGAACAGACAGTGTTTAAATTTAGCTACAGCTGATAATAAAGATCTGCCTGCATAGTACAGACAGGAATAATTATGGCAAACTGAGCTTCCCAGACCCCTCATAAACAAAGAAAACTACCTAGGATTTTTTACTTGCTGGAGGGTCCAGAATAATGCATCTAAAAAAGGCAAGCTGCAATTTTTTAAATATTTATGTTAAGTTATGCTACGTGAATGGAGCATGCAACAAATATAAAGTAGGCATTATCCTAATTTGGCAGCAAAATTAGAAATACACTTTAACACCCCTTTTACACTGAGGCGCTTTACAGGCATTTTAGCACTATAAATAGTGCCTGTAAAGCGCCTTTCATGCCACTCCAGTATGAAAGCCCAAGCAGCATCTTTGGGATGGTGCGGGAGCACCCCAGAGGGGTGTATACCACTCCCGCACCGCCCTGCCCTTTGCCCATTTAACAAGGGGTTAAAAGCGCCCGCAAAGATAACCCGATTTTTTTGTATAATGTGAAAGATGATGTTACGCCAAGTAAATAGATACCTAACATGTCACGCTTTAAAATTGCGCACACTCATGGAATGGCTCCAGACTTCAGTACTTAAAAATCTCCATAAGCGTCCCTTTAAAATTTTAAAAGATTACATGTTTAGAATTACAGAGGAGGTTTAGTGATAGAATTTTTGCTCTTGCTCTAACCATCGTAGGGTATGTAACCTGTGTGCATCTGGCTCTGATACCAGCCAGTGCCCCATAAAACACTGACTTCACTGCACGTCCCTGCTGTGCGCCCGGCTCTTGATAAATGTCCATTGTCCCATTTATCTTTACCTTTGTGGCATCATATAATATTACCAATTATTACTGATCCAATACAACATTTTTTTTTCAGTATAGTAGCAATCCGGTCCAGTCAACCCAATGACACCCAAAAAGATAGGCACCTCATCCCCTAAAGGTTACAAATATGCAAAAGAGGGAAGGAAGAGAGGATTTTTTTGCGGTGCTAGTTGTACCAGAGTAATGACAAAATATAATGAAAAATTTATAGAAATGTATTAATATGAATTAAAAAATCATAAATAATATACAATAGTACAGAAGACTCTATACAAGCAGTTACTCAACAAGAGGAATCCCAGAGGTGAGAATTGAAAGGCAGACGGCACTTGGTCCCAACATGTTTCGCAATAAGCTTCATCAGGGGAAGTGCAAAACTAGCAATAAATTGATAATAATTAGTATAAAGAAAAACAGAGAATCAGTTGCAAAGTACCATTATATATTAATATCAATAAATCATAATGGCTAAATCATATTAAAATGGAAGCCAATAGTAAATATGGACCCCTGTGTGTGAGATCTAACAGAATGGCGCTTACCGTCTATTGCCAAAACACCCACATGCCGGAAATCGAGCACAAGTTGTAGAAAGGGTTCATCACCCTGGCCTCATCAAAAGCTACCCAACAACACGGAGGACATAGACAGAGGTAAATCAAGGCTACAGAGATGGATAAATACAACGTATAAGAGAAAGAAATCTAACGCGTATAGGGGAGCGTACAAATTTAAGAACTAGTAAAAACATCGTAGACTTATATGATTAAATAGCAAAATATATTAATATGACAACCTCATATAATGAGGAAAAGGGCAATAGCCTCGTTCAGTATGAAACTTTACTAAGAGATACAAACGGAAATTAAAAATATAAATAATATGAATGATAATATGGATTAAACCTTGAACAGTACTGAGGAGTAAAGTAAAACCGGAGGAGGAAAAAAAAAAAAAAACGAAATGGTAATGAGACTGTACTTACTAACGTGGGAGTAATCTATAGCCGCAAGCTTCAATGTATCCACTTCAAGACTAATGATAACAGAATTGTAACAGACCAGCTAGATTACTGTTTAGCTGATCACATAGGGTGACAACAGGCTTTGCTGACTACCGATCAGTTAATTTCCTAGGAACAACCAAAATGAGAATAAATAAGTAAGGATAAACACTAAGAAAGCTTAATGCCCATAATTAACAGATTAAATAGGAACTGACCGAATAGGACAAACCGCCGCCAAGTGTCCGCTTGGATACTCTCCGTGCGCTCACTGCAGTTTAAGCAGCCTGATTTATAACTCCCCCGTCCATCGAGCCGGCGAAACGGGCATCCCTCACAAATAAAAGCATTGAGGCACACCCGGGGTGTGCGTATGTCCTCCCAAAAATAGCAGGCAAGCTCAGTGACAGTATACCAGGGAGATACAGAGATCGATTTGGATCCAAAGGGGCGCCAGCGCTAAACGGAACGCCATCATGTCGGCGCAGTTCATAGGCAACAACAGAGATCCCAATGTTTTAAGACAACGAACTGCGTCCATAGATCACACACCTTAGGGGCAAACAGAACATGTAAATATATAAACAAAAAGAAAATTTTACAATTGATATCTGTTATACCAAAATAAATCACAAATATCACGACAAACACAAAAAAAAAAAAAAAAAAAATGTTATTTATTAAGGGAAAAAGCAAAGGGGGAGGGGGATATATCCAGCCATAGGACCCAAGAGGTAGAACTTGGAGGGTCAACACTTTAAGGAGATATACCTGCAGAAAGATTATAGAAACGATCGGTAACTGATATTTTCATTAAAGCCAGGATATTGAGTGGCCTTTAGAGTAAAAATCCATTTAGCCTCAATCTGCAGGAGTAACTTATCAACAGAACCACCTCGCGAATTCAGTGGTATATGTTCCAAAGCTGTGAAACGTATCAAATCCGGGTCAAATGCGTGATGGACCCCTATATGTCTACTGATAGCTGTGACTATCTTTTTATTTAATATGGGCTTTATATGGTCTTTAATGCGAATTGAAAAGGGTCGTTTAGTCTTGCCCACGTAGAAACCTCCACACCGACACTGCGCCAAATACACAACGCCTGGTGTGGAGCAGATCACTCGGGACTTTGGAAAAAACCACCTACCATTAGGTAGTTTAACTTTAGAAGAATTGCTGATATAAGGGCACATCTCGCATTGACCGCAGGAATATGTTCCTAATTGTTTAGGACTAGTCAATGTTGAACTATCCGTAAAGTGACTTTTTACCAAACGATCTTTGAGAGACTGCGTTCTCTTGTACGTTATTTCTGACACGTCATGTATATACTGATTAGCAATAGGATCAGCCAATAGTAATGACCAAAATTGTCGCAAAATGTTCCTGAAAGGCTTATGTTGATTTGAGTATTTAGTGATAACACGTACCATATCCGTTTTGGTCTTGGTTTTGGTAGAAAAAAGGAGAGAGGTTCTCTCCTTTTCCTTTACTCTGTTGTACGCTCTTTTCAGACAGGCGTGGCTGTAGCCACGAATCCTGAGTCGTGTATACAAGTCATTAGCTGCGATTCGAAAATCGTCATTGTTGCTACAATTGCGTTTAGGTCTCAAATATTGACTGTAGGGAATACTTTGTAACAGAGGATCAGGATGAAAACTGGTGGCATGCAATATGGTGTTACCAGCCGTGGGTTTCCTGTACAGTGAGGAGTGAAGATTACCTTTTGAATCAATTTTAATGATTAGATCTAAGAATTCAATCAATTCTTGACTGTATTTCAGTGTAAATTTTAAGTTAAAGGAATTGACAGAAATTAAATCAAAAAACTGTTTCAGCTCAGATTCGGATCCTGCCCAGAAGAACAGGACATCGTCAATGTACCTATACCAGGCCAGAACATTGTCCAAAAATAAAGCAAGATCATCCCTTGAGAAGATATCCTTTTCCCACCCCCCCAGGCACAGGTTGGCATACGATGGGGCACACTTGGTCCCCATCGCAACCCCCTGCACCTGGAGGTAGTGGGAATGATTAACCTGGAACATATTATGTCTAAGGATATAATCCAATAGTTCAATCACAAATTCATTGTATGCAGAGGAGGCAGAGCCTCTCTCTTCCAAATAAGTACATATAATTTTTATGCCATTATGATGTGGAATAGCGTTATATAAACACTCAACATCAATCGAAACTAACCAGCATTTTTGAGGTAGAGAAATACCTACAAGTATTTTTAAGAGGTCAATCGTATCTTTTACATAAGAGAAAATAGAAATTACATGCGGCGTCAGATCGTTGTCAATAAGACAACTAGCATTTTCAGTCAGACTTTGACAACTCGAAACAATAGGTCGCCCAGGAGGATCCACTACCGATTTATGCACCTTGGGGAGTGCATAAAGCGTTGGGAGTTTAGGGTCCTTAACGTTGAGGAATTCCCAAGTGTTTTTGTCAATAAATCCAGATTTGTAGGCCTTAAAAATAATTTTACGATATTCCAAATCATAATGAGAAATTAAGGAGGTAGAGATGGGACGGTACCAGTCACGTTTTTTAAGGATATTGGAGCACATAGCAACATATTGTGAGACATTCATGACTACAATATTTACGCCCTTGTCAGCAGGTTTGATAACGATATTAGAATTAGCTTGAAGTTGTTTAAGTGCCTTATGCTGTTCATAGGTTAAATTATGAGGTTTAATGGATGGGAAATTGCTTTGTTCTATAGCTTTACTAACTTGTTGCGTAACTGCCCAGATGTTAGGGTTAGTGTGGAGAAAAGGAAAAAGTCTAGATCTAGGTTTAAAAGTCTGTGGGGGGGGGGGGGGGGAAGACATGGAGCCCACCAACAGACTCACAGGGCTAATAGGTCCCTGGTCTTCGGGGTTCCATGTCCTTCCTCCCAAAGATCCATCAAGTCAGATAGAGCATGATGCTCTGCTATGTTGTCGTCCAATGAAGAATTGGAGGACAGTGAACTAGCTTGTGTATCAGGTTTATGAAAGATAGTTTTAAACAGTAATCTATGTGCAAATAAGTGTACATCTTTGATATTTTTTGATTTTTGATTTTTTTCTGTGTTTATTGTGATATTTGTGATTGATTTTGGTATAACAGATATCAATTGTAAAATTTTCTTTTTGTTTATATATTTACATGTTCTGTTTGCCCCTAAGGTGTGTGATCTATGGACGCAGTTCGTTGTCTTCAAACATTGGGATCTCTGTTGTTGCCTATGAACTGCGCCGACATGATGGCATTCCGTTTAGCGCTGGCACCCCTTTGGATCCAAATCGATCTCTGTATCTCCCTGGTATACTGTCACTGAGCTTGCCCGCTATTTTTGGGAGGACTTACGGACACCCCGGGTGTGCCTCAATGCTTTTATTTGCGAGGGATGCCCGTTTCTTGGGGAGGTTTCTGAACCTGCGCCCACTTGTGTGGGAATTAGCTCCAGTTAGCTGATCAATTTGCCTGCATTTTTTCCCTTCTCCGCATTTGCGGAGACTGTGTTGTTCATCCCCCTTCGCTAGCATAGGCTGGTTGCCGCTAGGTTGGAGCTCGTTCTCCAACACAGCGGAATTATGGGTAATGTAGTCTAATTGTCAGCGCTTCCAGCTCTGGGCATGCGCAGAACCTCCTCCAAATTGTCCGCATCAAGCCGGTGTACGTCAGACGCCAGCTCGATGGACGGGGGAGTTATAAATCAGGCTGCTTAAACTGCAGTGAGCGCACGGAGAGTATCCGAGCGCCCACTTGGCGGCGGTTTGTCCTATTCGGTCAGTTCCTATTTAATCTGTTAATTATGGGCATTAAGCTTTCTTAGTGTTTATCCTTACTTATTTATTCTCATTTTGGTTGTTCCTAGGAAATTAACTGATCGGTAGTCAGCAAAGCCTGTTGCCACCCTATGTGATAAGCTAAACAGTAATCTAGCTGGTCTGTTACAATTCTGTTATCATTAGTCTTGAAGTGGATACATTGAAGCTTGCTGGCTATAGATTACTCCCACGTTAGTAAGTACAGTCTCATTACCATTTAGTTTTTTTTTTTTTTCCTCCTCCAGTTTTACTTTACTCCTCAGTACTGTTCAAGGTTTAATCCATACTATCATTCATATTATTTATATTTTTAATTTCCATTTGTATCTCTTAGTAAAGTTTCATACTGAACGAGGCTATTGCCCTTTTCCTCATTATATGAGGTTGTCATATTAATATATTTTGCTATTTAATCATATAAGTCTACGATGTTTTTACTAGTTCTTAAATTTGTACGCTCCCCTATACGCGTTAGATTTCTTTCTCTTATACGTTGTATTTATCCATCTCTGTAGCCTTGATTTACCTCCGTCTATGTCCTCCATGTTGTTGGGTAGCTTTTGATGAGGCCAGGGTGATGCACCCTTTCTACAACTTGTGCTCGATTTCCCGCATGTGGGTGTTTTGGCAATAGACGGTAAGCGCCATTCTGTTAGATCTCACACACAGGGGTCCATAGTTACTATTGGCTTCCATTTTAATATGATTTAGCCATTATGATTTATTGATATTAATATATAATGGTTCTTTGCAATTGATTCTCTGTTTTTCTTTATACTAATTATTATCAATTTATTGCTAGTTTTGCACTTCCCCTGATGAAGCTTATTGCGAAACATGTTGGGACCAAGTGCCGTCTGCCTTTCAATTCTCACCTCTGGGATTCCTCTTGTTGAATAACTGCTTGTATAGAGTCTTCTAAACTATTGCATATTATTTATGCTGTTTTAATTCATATTAATACATTTCTATAAATTTTTAATTATATTTTGTCATTACTCTGGTACAACTAGCACCGCAAAAAAATCCACTCTTCCTTCCCTCTTTTGCATTTTTTTTTCAGTATTTCAATACATGTTTATGTCATTTCGTGGTTATATAGTATGTTATTTAATTGAGAAAAATAGAATTTCCATGTAAGATAAGATTGACTGATAAAGTATGCGAAATCAATTAAATCTAATGCTAGTTTCAGTACAGTGAGTGAGTGTACCTTTGTACCTTATGAATAGCAAGTACAGAAAAAGGACTTATTTTTGCACACTAGTGAATAAAAATCACACCAAGGACGCTGTCAAGGTCTCCAAGACATAGGTTTACATTGTGCTCATTCATGGAGACACATGGAGTAGGACTGTCATTAATCAATGAACATTATATATCCATTCCCAGCTGAAAGTGAACTCCGATAATAAAATGCCTCCATACCTGCCGGTAACTATATCTACAGTTGTGCTGTAAGATTGAACTCCCATGTTAAAGTTTAAAGCAGTACTCCAGCCTAAACATTAAACACACAGTTTAATTATGTATAAGTGAAATGTGTTACATGCTGAAGTATTTGTAATTTTGTTCAGCTATATAATTCTGGTAAACTGCATATCGCCAATGCCCAGGAATAGATTTAATAAGTGAGGTCTTGAATCTGTTAAAGGGTAAGTCCACCTTTACACACGTTTTTCAAAATTTTTCCCATGTACCACAGTGTCCCCAATAATCCTGTGCTCCATTCCCCAAATAAATGCCCTCCTTTTCAGCTACTACAGTAAGTGGGCTTAAGCACCATATAGCATATACCATATATGGTGTGACCAAATCCCCATATTTTTTGATTATGTTATTTGAAAATGTCTAGGTGTTTTAAATAAGCCTTGCTGGAGGTAGATGTCTTTTTTGCATGTGTGCGCTGTAACATTTTGTTCCTTTTCAGCTACTGACACCATTGTCCTCCCCAATCCATACTGCAGATGGCAGAGAAGGCAGTATTCACAGAGGCGCCTGATGCGTGGCCCCAGAAGACTTGTAGCGCTGGCTGTAGTACAGATATCACAGGAGGTTGCTTGCTTGGCACCTCCTCCATTCACAAAAGGCTTTGTAATCATTTCACATATGGCACCCTGGTGTTTAGGCAGGGTTGCTAGAAAATTTAGTTTGCCAGGCAGTACTTGCCCTGGTTAATTGTCAGTAGATCCACTGATTCCTCTCTAGTTCTGGACTTGCTGCACCTTCTCTCTTCTGTCACTAGGTGGCATCATGCTGGTGACATTAGATAGACCCAGGGCTTAGCAAGGTCAGGTTACAAACAGCGGCGGATCCAGGGGGGCAACGGGGCAATTGCCCCCTCCGAGAATATGCCCAGCGGGTGCCAAAGCGGCCGGTTCCGCGGGTACAATCGCGGCCGGTTCCGCGGGTACAATCGCGGCCGGTTCCGCGGGTACAATCGCGGCCGGTTCCGCGGGTATCAGCGCAGCCGGTTCCGCGGCTACCAGCGCGGCTGGTTCCGCGGGTACCAGCACGGCCGGTTCCGCGGGTACCCGCGGCCGGTTCCGTGGGTGCCAGCGGCCGGTTCCGCGGGTGCCAGCGTGCCCGGTTCCGCGGGTGCCAGCGCGCCCGGTTCCGCGGGTGACTGTCCAGAGTGGACGGGTGAGGGGGGCAGCTGGGCGGCTTAGGAGGGCTGCTGGCCAATCAGGAAGACAGCGGGCAGGGGAGCAGAGAGATGACATCATCTCTCACTGCCCTGCATCCCTCCAGTTCCGCCCTCACTGTGCAGGAAGCTGTGTGCAGCAGAGAGATTACATCATCTCTCTGCTGCCTATCTTCACTCTAAACTCAACAAAAGAACACCTTAGCAGAAAAGTGACACAGTAGGTGACAATCCGCAATGTGTGGCAGGCTACGTGGCAAGTGGCAATCCGCAATGTGTGGCAGGCTACGTGGCAATCCGCAATGTGTGGCAGGTGACGTGGCAAGTGGCAATCCGCAATGTGTGGCAGGCGACGTGGCAAGTGACAATCAGCAATGTGTGGCAGGTGACGTGGCAAGTGGCAATCCGCAATGTGTGGCAGGCGATGTGGCAAGTGACAATCCGCAATGTGTGGCAGGCTATGTGGCAAGTGACAATCCGCAATGTGTGGCAGATGACGTGGCAAGTGACAATCCGCAATGTGTGGCAGGCTATGTGGCAAGTGGCAATCCACAATGTGTGGCAGGCTACGTGTCAATCCGCAATGTGTGGCAGGTGACGTGGCAAGTGACAATCCGCAATGTGTGGCAGGTGACGTGGCAAGTGACAATCCGCAATGTGTGGTAGGTGACGTGGCAAGTGGCAATCCGCAATGTGTGGCAGGCGACGTGGCAAGTGACAATCCGCAATGTGTGGCAGGCTATGTGGCAAGTGACAATCAGCAATGTGTGGCAGGTGACGTGGCAAGTGACAATCCGCAATGTGTGGCAGGCTACATGTCAATCCGCAATGTGTGGCAGGTGACATGGCAAGTGACAATCCGCAATGTGTGGCAGGCGACGTGGCAAGTGACAATCCGCAATGTGTGGCAGGTGACGTGGCAAGTGACAATCTGCAATGTGTGGCAGACTACGTGGCAATGCGCAATGTGTGGCAGGCTATGTGGCAAGTGACAATCCGCAATGTGTGGCAGATGACGTGGCAAGTGACAATCCGCAATGTGTGGCAGGCTATGTGGCAAGTGGCAATCCGCAATGTGTGGCAGGCTACGTGTCAATCCGCAATGTGTGGCAGGTGACGTGGCAAGTGACAATCCGCAATGTGTGGCAGGTGACGTGGCAAGTGACAATCCGCAATGTGTGGTAGGTGACGTGGCAAGTGGCAATCCGCAATGTGTGGCAGGCGACGTGGCAAGTGACAATCCGCAATGTGTGGCAGGCTACGTGGCAAGTGACAATCAGCAATGTGTGGCAGGTGACGTGGCAAGTGACAATCCGCAATGTGTGGCAGGCTACGTGTCAATCCGCAATGTGTGGCAGGTGACATGGCAAGTGACAATCCGCAATGTGTGGCAGGCGACGTGGCAAGTGACAATCCGCAATGTGTGGCAGGTGACGTGGCAAGTGACAATCCGCAATGTGTGGCAGACTACGTGGCAATGCGCAATGTGTGGCAGGCTATGTGGCAAGTAACAATCCGCAATGTGTGGCAGGTGACGTGGCAAGTGACAATCCGCAATGTGTGGCAGGCTACGTGGCAAGTAGCAATCCGTATTTGGTGACAAGTGACGTGGCAAGTGACAATCCGCATTTGGTGGCAGGTGACATGGCAAAAGACACCCTCAGGGCTCCCATTGATTCTGCATTATGGTGAGTTGAACCATTTAATTTTATATTACAATGTATTAATAGAAATAATGTGCTTCAATCATCCTGACACCATAACAACCATGGTGCCGTAATGATTGAAGTGCCAATACCAGCCATTTCCCATATAAATTGCCCCCAAAAAAACATATTTTATAGAAGTGCCCCTCCTGAGGTGTCTCAGCCAATTGACAGGGGTTTCTTTAGTCCCTTGGCCTGCTGGGAGAACCTATTTATTTGTGTGGAGTCAGATGATCTGGGTTCTGTGCCACCTGGAGGGCTGTATGGGTGGATGTGTGTTATGCTGCCCCGGGCTGCTAGGCCGAAAGCCTGAGGCCTATCCCAGGGACATCTGACTGCTAGGCTGTCTGAGTGCTTATCCAGAAGCAGGAGAAGCAGCGCAGGGTTGAGTCTGCAGGATTGGAATCCAACCGAGAGTAACGGTTCAGCCGGAAGGGGAACCAGTTGTGGTCAAAGGTAGAAGGGAAACTGTCACGACTAAGGGACTATCCACCTTGTTACTGGAGACCACTGTGAGTAAGCTGGAGTCAGTACCAAAGCAGTCACCAGCCAGGGATGGTAAAGTGGGTAAAGTGGGTAAAGTGGGAAAACTTCAGCAAGTGCCAAGCCAGGGACCCAAAAGGACAACAGAAGTTACGCTTGAGGATCATCAGCAAGTGCCAATCCAGGGACCTAGCAGGTTAGCAGGGGTGACACTTGAGGAAGATACCGAGTTATGGAAGTGGAAGAGCTCAGGGGGTCCAGTGGAGATTGAATCTGAGAGTCTAGTGAGAGACTGGGAGCTAGGGAGTGAAGACCTACAGTGAGAGACTGTAGAGTGTGAGGAGCACTATTTGTGTTACCAATAGTTAAATGCAACTACCGTTATCGTGACTGTTACAAGATTTGTTGGCATAGGAGACAGCGGTCTTACCTATACAGAAGTGGTGTCTGGCTGGAGGCCTTCCACTGTATAGCTGTCTACCTATAGAAGTCTCGGAGTCTGACAATTATCATTGCATCTACTTAAGGGTGTCCTGGCCCTAACCTTCTCTCCCACAGTTCTTGTTCAAGAGACAATAAATCTCTTTGCATGCCTTGTAACCCACTCTACAAAGAAGAATGTCGGCTTTCCCTGACTCTGGAGGTCACCATTAGGCCTCTAGAGGTCCGGGACCTTGCTACACACATAATGCAAGGCATTTTGTGACTGGATGAAGGAGATTGTAACATTCATCCACACCTCCTCCATGAACAGAACAACTGTGAATGGAGGAAGTGCTCAGTAAGTCACCTAAATCAGCACCTGCATCAGATCAAACACACCCAGAATTTTTTAGCATATATGAGGCCACATTCTGGAGCTCTGCTCCCTACTCCCTCACACACTGGTTTTGAGAGGCCTTATATACCCATGCAGCTTCTCACTGTCAAACATGGTCTTCTGTGGAGCTTCATGAGCTAGTTGTAACCAGTTCTATAAATCAGGGATAGGATATCATAGGACCCAGCTGTGGTGAAACTATATATCCTATCATGGCTCTGCCTTCAGGAGTCATGCCTGTGACTATCAGAGTCCTGCAATGCCCCTTAGGACTTGTATCCTGCCCTACAAACTACTGACCCCTGTACACTGCCCTACAAATTAAAGACCCCTGTACAATGCCCTACAAACTACTGACCCATATACACTGCCCTACAAACTACTGGCCCATGTACACTGCCCTACAGTTTGGTGACCCCTGTACACTGTCCTATAAACTACTAACCCCTGTACACTGCCCTAAAGACTACTGACCCCTGTACACCGCCCTATAAACTATTGACCCCTGCACACTGCTTTACAGTCTAGTGTCCCCTGTACACCATCATATAAACTACTGACCACTGTACACTGCCCCACAGACTACTGACCCCTGTACACTGCCCTATAAACTATTGACCCCTGCACACTGCTTTACAGTCTAGTGTCCCCTGTACACCATCATATAAACTACTGACCACTGTACACTGCCCCACAGACTACTGACCCCTGTACACCACCCTATAAACTACTAACCCCTGTACACCACCATATAAACTACTGACCCCTGTACACTGCCCTATAGACTCCTGACCTCTGTACACTGCCTTACAAACTACTGACCCATGTACACTGCCCTACAAACTACTGATCCATGTACACTGCCCTACAAACTACTGATCCATGTACACTGCCCTACAGTCTGTTGACCCCTGTGCACTGCGCTATAAACTACTGACCCCTGTACACTGCCCTACAGACTACTGACCCCTGTACACTGGCCTATAGACTACTGACCTCGAATGGATCCCTGTCATCCTCAGTCTCTGTTTACTCAGTGATGCCTATAGTCTAAGACTGAGCACAGCTGCTTGGTCTCAGGTGTTCCCTATCCATGCTGTTTCATGCTAACTTCAATGTAAGTGTGCTACTTTTTTTAAGAAAGTGTTATTAATTTTATACTGACCTCAGGACCCTGCTACTAACTACTGACCTCTGTACACTTCCCAACATCCTACTGACCTCTGTACACTGCCCTACATACTAATTACCCCTGTACACTACTCTTCATACTAATGACCTCTGTACACTGCCCTACATCCTACTGGCCTCTGTACACTGCCCTACATACTACTGACCCCTGTACACTGCTCTACATACTAATGACTTCTGTACACTGCCCTTCATACTACTGACCTCTGTACACTGCCCCACATCCTACTGACCTCTGTACACTGCCCTACAAACTACTGACTTCTGTACACTACCCTACAATATATTGACCTCTGTACACTAGCCTATACACTAATGACCCCTGTGCATTTCCATACATGCTACTGACTTCTGTACACTGCTCCACATACAACAAACACTGGCCAGAACTCAACCCAGTCAGTCGGGCCAGAATTAAGGCCAGCCAGGCCTGAAACTAGTAGACAAAGTCAACCTGCAGTGATGAACTCCTGTAGACTTGGGGTGACCAATCACTTTTCAAACATTAAAAAGTGAATTCAAGTGAATGGCAGGCTTCTGACTGAAGCTAAATTTTAAAATAGGCTAAGTATACTTTTTTTACAGTGACATTTGTTTTAGATGTAGCACCCTGGGGTTTAGTCAGGAAGCTCCTCACAAATTTATTTGCCAGGAGTAGTTATCTTGGTCAATTGATAGAGATCCATTGATTTGTCCCTAAGTTTGGCCTTGTTGCACTTTTTTCTTCTACAAATTGGTGGCCGGGTACTTGGTGGTACTAGATATGAGAAGGGCAACCCAAGGTCAGGTTATGAGTATATGGGGTATCTCAGCCAAGGGGCTGGAGTTTTCTTGAATCCCTTGGCCTGCTGGGAGAACCTATATATTTGGGTGAAGTCAGGTGATCTATGTTCTGTGCCACCTGGATTGCTCTCAGGGTGGACATGTGTTGTACTCCCTGGACTGCTAGGTCAAAGATTGGGCCTATCCCGGGGGCATCTGGCTGCTATGCTGTATGGGAGCCTATCAAGAAATAAAGAGAGCAGCGCAGGGTTGGGATTGCGGCTGGCAATCCAACCAGAAGTGACGGTTCTACCGGTCGGAGAACCAGTCAGTGGTCAGAGGTAGAAGAGACCAACCAGCTTTAACAGGGACCACAGTGAGTAACTGAAGCAAGAACCGGAGCCACATTCTCACTGAAAGGGCACAGTAGAGAATAGGGAAACTTCAGGGGGTGATCAAATCAGGGACCCAACCCGTGGAGGAGATGCTTGCAGAGCAGCCTTGTGAGTCAAGCCAGGGACCTCACCTCGGTTAGCAGGGGTGAAGCTTGAGAAGTATGTGGAGTGCCAAGCTAGGGACCCTCGAGTGACGATTGAGAGAATATCACTGCAAACCTTGGAGGAGTTCAAGGGATTCAGAGTCAGTGAATCAGTAGGTCTAGTGAGAGACCAGAAGCTCAGTGTTGAAGAACTACAAGAGGCAGTTGTAGTGGAGCTGAAAGGACTGTTACATTTCAGTTAGGAACTGTTAAAGACTGTTATCTTGTCTATTCCTATAGTTAGCTAGTCTATCAAAGCTCTGATAAGGTTAATGATGATAACATAATACCAATGTTAGCTAAAGAAATAAACACATTACTTAAATAAGCAAAGAAAGTAGAAATGCTAACATAAAACGCTAAAAGAATACAGAGCATATAGAACAAAAGAGCAGGTGTAATATGGAGTCCTTTCTTTTGGGTTCTGTATGCTGACTGGGCTCCAAGGAAAAGAGAGGAAGAGCCCTAGCTGGCCATTACCATTTAACCACTTCAATACAGGGCACTTAAACACCTTCCTGCCCAGACCAATTTTGAGCTTTCAGCGCTGTCGCACTTTGAATGACAATTGCGCGGTCATGCTACACTGTACCCAAATGACATTTTTATCATTTTTTTCCCACAAATAGAGCTTTCTTTTGGTGGTATTTGATCACCTCTACGGTTTTTATTTTTTGCGCTACAAATAAAAAAATACCGAAAATTTTGAAAAAAAAAATGTTTTTTTTGTTTCAGTTTCAAAACTTTGTAAATAAGTACGTTTTCTCCTTCACTGATGGGCACTGATGGGGCTACACTGATGGGCACTGATAAGGCGGCACTGATGGGCACCAATGTGGCACCAATGAAGTGGCACTGATAGGCGGCACTGATGGGCGACACGGATGGGCGACACGGACAGGCACTGATAGGTGGCAAAAATTGGCACTGATAGCTGGCACGGATGGGCGGCACGGATGGGCACAGGTGGGCATGGATAGGCGGCACAGGTGGGCATGGATAGGCGGCACAGGTGGGCACTCATAGGTGGCACAGGTGGGCACTCATAGGCGGCACAGGTGGGCACTCATAGGCGGCACAGGTGAGCACTCAGGCGGCACAGGTGGGCACTCATAGGCGGCACAGGTGGGCACTCATAGGCGGCATCGGTGTATAGTAATGGATGCCAATCAGTGCCAAACAATAATGCATGCCAATCAGTGATGCCCATTGTGGGCACTGATTGGCATCCATTATGGGCACTGATTGGCACCCATTGTGCTGACTGGCATCCCTGGTGGTCTAGGGAGGATTATGACCTTTATTACCTTTTCCCTGGTGGTCTGGTGGCGTCCCTGGTGGTCCAGTGTGGGCATCCTCGGGGGGGCTGTGCTGATAATCGATCAGCACAGACCCCCCCCTGTCAGAGGAGCAGCCGATCGGCTCTCCTCTACTCGCGTCTGACAGACGCGAGTGAGGGAAAGCCGATCACCGGCTCTTCCCATTTACACTGTGATCAGCCGTGATTGGACACGGCTGATCACATGGTAAAGAGTCTCCGTCGGAGACTCTTTACCGAGATCGTAGTTGCCGGGTGTCAGACTGACACCCCGCAACAACGATCGCCGCGATGCGCGGCCCCGGGGGCGCGCAGCGGCTCATAATCCTGATCACGTCATATGACGTCCGGTCAGGATTATGAAACCACTTTGCCGCCGTCAATTGCCTATAGGGCGGGCGGCAAGTGGTTAAAGCATTTTCAGACACCACCCACACAAACACCCTCTGCCTGCCTGTGTAGTCCTCAAACCAATGAGACACCATAGGAGGCCACTTTTCCTAATCCCCAGGAAGTATGTTGCAGTCTCCACCAGGTGGCAGCATTAGTCCACGAACCACTGCTTTGACCCAGGTCATCTTCCAAAAACAGATGGCCTTTGATGTTGCTGTAACTCAGGAAATCAGTAATTTTTAGGTCTTAGCTGATGCTCTTCTTCCCCTCATACATTGGGGGCTTATGCAGGAGCGTCCTTCAGGAGATTAATTCACATTTATGACTCCATGTTACAAACACCCTGCTGGCTAAACTTCCTGTATTGGCATTCCAAGATGATTTCCAACATAGGCCAATTGGCTTTATCAACCAGGAAGTAAAAATCCATAAATATATGATATTAAAACATGTTCCATGTATGTTTTATTACATTTTTTCTGAGGGTGTGGATTTTTATTTTATTTATTTTTATCTATTGTACATTTGTGTTTTTTCAAATTAAAGTGGAACTTCACCTAAAAGTTCCGCTTGTTTGCATCCTCCCCCCTCCTCTAATTATTGGAAGGTTTTGGGGGGAGCGGGTACCTGGTTTTGACAGGTACCAGCTCCCACTTCTGCTCAGATTGCTGCAGCGATCGAAATAGAAGTGTGTCCCTCCCCCTTTCCCTGCAGCCTTCTGGGACACATCACAGTTCCAGAAGACTGCGGGACCATTCACAAAGAGCAGCATGACTCACGCATGAGCAGTGGGAACCAGCTGTGAAGCTGCAAGGCTTCACTACCAGTTTCCCTTACTTATAATGCAAGGGCCTGCACCCGAAGTCGATTGAAGGATCAGCTCGGGTAAGGGACAATGCTGGATCCCTGAACAGGCAAGTATCCTTATAGTAAAGATCAGCAGCTACAGTATTATTTTTTTGGGGGGAGATAGAATCACCTCTTTGACTATGTATTTGAACCCAATATAACATCTAAAATGTGTATTTTTAGTTTACGAATTCCATTACATTTGTACCACAGGTGGTTCCTTAATACCGGTAAAATGTTCCCTGGTGCATTTTATTAATGCTCATTATTAATGGCAAGCGCACAGCTTTGAAATAATACAGTTGCTTGTGGGTTATTCCGTGTGAAATATATTGCACATTTCTGGTCATTATGTTCATAATAAAGAAAACAGAACAGTCATTAGCGTCGTTATCCTGAACTACCATTTATGTTAGAAAAGAGGTTGTGATTATAATTTATTCATTAGATGTACCGGCATGAAAAAGAGTAATTAGCATGTATTAAAATTTGATAGGAAAGTGGCAGTGACTCTAAGTTTATTGTTTCACACAATCTGCTAATGAAAAGTGACTTTAATTTTACTGGATAATTTACTCTGTGTTTATAGCCAATGTACACAGCTAGCTTTTTAATGTGATGAGTTTTTAGGTCTCATGCATACAGGCAGTTTGGCCCATACAATGTAAAAAAACAGCTGGTTTTTGAGAACCCAAGAGGCACAGGTGCCATGTGCAACCAGCTACCAGCAAACTGTCAAAATCATTGACAGGCTGATATACTGTATGCGGGGGAATCACATACAAGACCGTATGCATGCAGGGGTAATACTTTGAACACAGAAAGTCTGAGTCCAGAGCATAAGTCTCTGTATGCATATGACCCCATATGTGAGTACTGGTCCCAATAGCATCCAACCATGTCCAGCCTGTCATTGATTTTGACAGGCTGCTGGCAGCAGCCTGTAAGGTGCACTTGTGCCTCCTGAGCACCCAAAAATAGCAATTTTTTTATGTTGTAGTAGATAAACTGCTCAAGAGCATGAAGTCAAAGGCAATATTAATTAAACTGTTCTAGAGTGCTAGGGCCGTCTTTAATATTGATTGGACCCTGGGCAAGACTTTCCTTGCCCCCCCCCCCCCGCACTTGCTCTGAGACATACAATAAATAGCAGCTAGACTCAAAATCGGTTTATTGAATCAGATCAGGCAGCTATTGCGATTGGTTGCCAGTGATTACAGTGTATTATGACCGCTCACTGACTGGTTTCCAAGTTACAGCACACATCACGGCTCACTGATTAGTTGCTAGAAGTACAGCACATGATTTCTGCTTGTTGATTGGTTGCTAGAGATTACTGTGGATATGATCTCAGGGGGGCATAATATACATATCAATGCCACTATTTACATATGAATTATGAATTCCGGTAATTTACATGTAAACATAGGGTCTGCATGTGAGTCATCTGTACACCACAATAGGGCAGAGCTGGGCAGCATTAGTAGCAGCACTTCACACTAAGATAGTGGGACACGGCATGGGACTAAAACCTCATGGGACGAGGGAATTTAAATCATGATAGTTGGCCCTGCCTTAAAAACGGCCATGTAGAGTGCTTTGAAATATTATCTCAGCTATCCTTATAGTGCTTATAATTCTGGGTTAGTACATTATAATTATGAGGTATTATCTCCAGATTCCAATAATGTTTCAGTATTGACACATATTATCTAAGATGAGATCGTATCCCAGAGTTCTGAAATATTATTTCAGAATTCTAAGTTCATAAGTCATGTAGCAGTACCCCCAAAAGGGCCGTAGATGTTCCCACGTTCTTTCCCACTATAGTGCAGAGGCAGCCAGACACAGCAACAACCCATTCACTCTGGCTCATTAAACAGTCCAGGGGATGTAATTTGCTGTATTTTATTGCTTAAAGGAACTGGCGAGGGGATCTGGGGTGGTGAGCTATACTTGAAAATGCTGGGACACAATTGTCAGAGGACACCTCTCCAAACAGCAGCGGCACAGTTTTGTTTCACTTACAGCTGGGGCCCGTGAGATATCTGGTAAATCAGGTGCAGCAAGACTTTGGATTTATGATTGGGGACCATGGAGTAGTATGAGTACAAATAAGGCAGACTGGAGCAATCTACAGTTCACAGCTGGGAGTACAGATAAGGCAGACTGGACCAGTCCATGGTTCACAGCTTTGGACCTTGAAGCAATGTTTCATAGAAAACAGGCTCTACTGAAACACAGACATTCCATAGGTACCGCCTCACACAAGTAGTCCAGTATTCAGTCCAAGGGCTCCAGGAACAGGCAGTCCCCCTCCTCACAGTTCACTGATCCATCCCTGTAGGCAGAACAGTGGCTAAGTGGTTAGCAATTATGCCTAGCAGTACTAGAGTTGTTCTTTGGAATCCCAACTAAGGCACTACCTGCACAGAGTTTGCATGTTCTCCCTGTGCCTGTGTGGATTTCCTCCAGGTACGCCAGTTTCCTCCCACACTCCAAAGACATGCTGGTAGGTCTATTGGTTCCTGTCTAAATTGTATAGTATGTGTATGTATGAATGTGAGTTAGGAATCTTAGATTGTAAGCTCCTTAAGGGCAGGGACTGATGAATTTGTATACTATATGTAAAGCGCTGCATAAATTGATGGCACTATACAAGTACTTGAAATAAATAAATACAATTGTGCATCAATTCTATAAGCAAACTCTTATGCTCAGAGCAAATATATGTGAAATTTACTAGCAAAGGTGGATTGCAATAGAATGTACATGTCAGCATTTAAACATACACTAGCCTATGTTATGGCATGCCTAAAATAGAAATGTGATTTTTTTTGTGTGTGTCTAAAGCTGGCCATACTCTGTTAGTTTTTCTTATTGTTAAAGGATTCCTCCATCCAAACAAATGAGTTTGTATTCGTATTTGTATTTGTATTCTGACAGCTGCACCCACCACTGTCAGAATACGTTTAATGATTAATGGATGCAGGTCCCTGCTGAACCAGCCAAATTTCCATCAGTGTATGGCCAGCTTAAGGTAGATCTTTACCCTAAAAGTGAAGTTCCGTTTTTTTTTTTTTTTTTTTGGGGGGGGGGGGGGGGGGTCGGGACACCTAGTTTTGGTAGGTACCTGTTCCCATTCCCAGTTGGATCGCCTAGGCCATTTCACGGAAAGTTTGCCCTTACCTGCAACCTCTTGGGATACGTCACAGGTCCCAATGGGCTGCGGGTCCATTCACATAGAGCAGCGTAGCTTGTGCATGCCCAGCAGGAAGCCGACTGTGAAGCTGCAAGGAGTCACAGCTGGCTTCCCACACTAAATATGCTGGTGCCAGGGACCCGAAGACCAGCAAAGAACCGGCCTGGGTGAGGATGACACCGGATCTCCTTTTATTAAAGGTCAGCAGCTACAGTATTTTTTTTTTTTTCAAACAAGCTGAAGATCCTTAGTAAGGACTGTTAGCAAGTTTAAAAATGTATACTATAATAAAGCTGTTACCATTGTGTTCCTTTTAGGATAAAGGTCATTGTGCCTCTATAGTATGTGGGAAATGCAGTTGCATCCATATTTGTAGCTTATGGTGTTCTGTGGTTAGTTGTTTTTATTAGACTGCCAACTTGTGACCATTTTTTGTATTGCATGTTATTTACTGTAACCCTGTGCCCTTCTTGTTAGGTCATTTCCTATTCCTTTGCTTGGGCTTCTTTAATCCTTCCTCCTCTCAAGACACACGTTGGGGCTATGAATGCCAATACTCATTTTTGACCACCTTATACTCTTCTATATCAAGTCTATCGCATCTAATTGTATTGCCAAAGCATTCTGCATACAGTAAAGACTTTTGTTGATTTCAGGTGAGTTTGGTGAGTTTTGACAAAGATTGTCTGCAGTGATTATCTCTGCTATATTCAGGCTAGGCATAGAGATCTCAGGAAGGGAAAGTCACTATTACAACAGAATAAAGGTTTTACAGTGTGGCCGTACGTCGTACCGGAAGTGAAGTAGGACTGGCGGAAAACGCCAAAACACCATTTTACTTTATGTGTTGTTCTTCTGTTTAAATGTGAGAGTCCGATTTTTACACGTTTTTATTAAACTTTACCATTTTTGAGATAATTACTACACTATCAGAGCCTTCCTTCTCTCTCCATGTCTATTATATTTTTTTGAGCTGCACACTCCTGTGGAAACCTTCCTCGTAGCAACAGTACAGTCTACAGTGTATTACATGGCCCCCTTGTGGCCCAGTGCGGAGATCATTGTTTCCTAGTTGGCTATAGCTGAGGACCCCCTGGTGGCTGGGAACGAGAATGGAGATGGTCTGCTTTGTTTGATGTGCCTATCTTTCTACACTTGGAGGTGAGAGTTCTGGGAGCCTTCAGCCCCTGGATTTTTTAATTACTGTTTTTATCTACGTTTCCCCAATTGGTGCCAGTGAATTAGACGGTGACATCCACCATATGGACTTTTGTATTTTGCTTGCTTTCTATATTATTTAAGTTCTGGGTTTATTTCATTTTTATTTTTTTATTTTGCACTTAGCACTTTATATAGGATTTTTGATAGATTTGCGCAGGACTTACTGTTCACTTTTATAAAGGTTTTACATACCTTAAAAAAAAGCTGATCATTCTAAGCACTCCTGCCAGTTTTGAAGCCATACTAAAGGCACAAATATTCATATATTCTCTAATGATTCAATGCCCACAAGGTCCCTCGCTGACGCAAGCATCTTCTCCCTGGCTTCTTCCAGTCTTTGGTCGTCTTGATTAGCCAGCACGGAATTACGTCACTCCCACGCATGTGCAGGAGTAAAGTCATCCCAGCACACTCGCAATCATGCACAGCTTTAAGTACATTCTAAAGGGGATTGCGAATAGGCAGGAGAGTGTATTTTATTGCAGATGAGGCACGGCATGTCTCTTATGCAACAAAAAGTCTGCCTGTTCATAATTGTAACGTTTTGCCTTCAGTCCTGCTTTAAATGGTTTGTCCCAGCCCTCTAACTGCTATTTTGTGTGGACAGTTTAGTCTTTTCATCTTTTAATGATTTTTATTGAAATTAAGTTTTTATCAATAACAAGGGTTCACATTGATACCTATTTCATCCTCAATCATGTTACAGTTGTGGGTCTCAGACTAGTACAGAAGAAACCGTATATACTTGTATTAAAACATACAGTATATCAACAAACTGATGAATCATTGAATGACCAACACTCTTTCAAAAACTGTTCATTGTATATCTGACAGTTTAGTCTTTTAAAGGAAGTTGGAATACAGAGTGCGATACGCAGCCAGTTGGGAAATGTAGGAAGGATAGCCTTATCCAATTTGTATATTTTTATGTTTTTTTTTTATGATGATATGAAATAAACGATTCCAGTTTCCTTCATTTGGGGTTATGTACGGCAATAAAAGTCCTTTACTTTTTCCCTCTTTTTTTGTTTGAAGATGAAAAATAACAAACTTTCTGGATAGAACACCACTATTTCAAGGCAGCCTTTAAGGCAAGAAGCAGCGGACCAAAACCAGCCACTGTGAAAACTTGTCGCTTTTTGCATTTTATAGTGCCACCCTGCAAGAGATCATGAATGGCATGAAGGTATTTAGTGGTGCCAGCTACCTAATGTAAGTGGAACTCTAAACACTTTCTGGATACGGGTACTCTTTAAACAGAGATGTGCAAGCACTGCCTGTTAAAGCGGTTGTAAACCCTGCTTTGTTTTTTTTACCTACAGGTAAGCCTATAATGAGGCTTACCCTTAGGTAAAATGAATATCTCCCAAACGTGCACCATTTAGGAGATATTCACCCTGCATGCCGCTGCTATCAGCGGCACATGCGCTCTGAAGGTCCTGTATACCATGCTCGACCTTCAGAGTTTCCTATCGAAACATGCTCCTGCGCGCATGTGAGGGAGTGACGTCATCGTGCTCCAGCCACTCACAGTGCCGGAGCCTGCAATCCCGGAAGAAAGGACAGGAGAACATGTCAGAACTCTCAGAGGGGAGTGGTCGCCGCCAGAAAGGCTTCGTTCTAAGGTGAGTATTTCACTAGCACATGCCATTGTCTTGCAGGGTTTTTTTTGTTTTGTTTTTTTGAGCGGTTTAGTACAGATTTAATTCCCAAGGCTAACCATTAATGCCCCAATGCCCAACCGGCAGACCTTTGGCACTTTTTGTGTGACCTTCTGGGCCCCTGCAAAGACTAATCTTTGTTTCCTACTGGCCTGTTCTAGCAGTAATTTTTATTAGTCTCGTGTAATATGTCTCCAGTCTATGACTATCTCCTGAAACATTTCCCCATTTTCCAACAACTCATATAGCATGTTCCCAGTCTCTGACAGTCTTCTGCAGCATGTCTGACATCTCTGACCATCTCTTTTATCCTTTTCACGGTCTTTGACCATCTTATGAATTATGTCCACAGTCTTTGATCATCTTTTGTATCATGTCCATAGTCCTTGACCATAGCCTGTTCCATGTCTGTTGTCTTTGACATTTAATATTCACTTACTTTTATTTGTAGCCCTTTAGTGTTGTTGAAGGCCACACTTGAGCCCTCCATCAAAAAAGCTGACCACCATTGCATTATTGGTTTCATATAAGCCCAACTCCAATTATCCCAACTTTTAATATCACTTAAAAATTATTGTGCTCTTTCTGATTTTTTTTTTAGAAGACAGTGGCACTTGTCCCATGCAGTATGAGATTTTTTTTTTTTAATCAACAAAATAGAACACAAGGCATTACATTGTGCAGTTGCATAGGCATACAATCCATGAAAATTAGATGTTTATTAATACCTGAAAGATTTTGTAACTTGTTCACTCGGCAGAGCCAAAGTACTGCATGTAGGTCCTTCTATTTAGTTACAAGGATTCTGCTCCCCAATATCATGAGAACACGCTATATCAAGATATCGCTCAACTCAACTCATATATGCTCCCATATGAAAAGCCTTTCAGCTCTCACTTGGTATGCATGTCATACTTAAAGAGGAGCTCCAGTCTCCCCCAAAAAATAAAATAAATAAAAGTCTGAAGCTACAAATACTGTAGCTGCTTACTTTTATTATAAGGACACTTACCTGTCCAGGGATCCAGCAATGTTGGCACCCGAGCTGATTCAATCGGCTTTGAGTGCAGGCAATGGCATCTTCACTAAGGGAAACTGGCAGTGGAGCCTTTACCTTCGAGTCACACTGTAGTTTGTGAATGGTCCTGCTGTCTTCTGGGACCTGTGTGTCCCAGAGGGCAGCGGGGGGGGAAGGAGGAAGGGCCATATATACTTGTTGATCGATGTAACGAGTATAGTGGGAGTGAGTACCTGTCAAAACCTGGTACCCCCCCAAAAAGTGCCAAACATTGCAGTGAAGCCTTTAGGGTGGAGCTTTAATAAAAGTGGAAAAATAACGCTGGACCCAAAGGTTATCTTATCGTTATTGGTATTGATGTAAAAAAATTGATTCCCTTCCCAGGCAGGTGGCTTCTACACCCCAGGGGATCTCCATGGTCTCCTTGGCTTGTAGTATAATGTAACACTAAATTACACTGCCAAACCAGCTGCTGACAAGGCCTTTGCTTTTAATCATACTAGCAGAAATAACATTAATGGTGCAGTTCACTTGCAGTCTATTCACAATGTTTTCAATCAAGCACCGATGATGGGAGTGTTTTTGGACCCCTGAAATTAGTTGGATACTTTTTGACAGTCCCCCTGACTCATTGGAATGAAGTTATATCTGGACCTCTTAGCAGTTGGGCCGCACTTCCTTTTTTTCTACATTACAATAATAATTAGGTGTTGAGCAATTACAGTGTTTTTGGATGGCTATTTTAGGATTAAAAGAAATCAAAATAATCATCAATGCAGGGAAGATGCTTCTCCAGGCTTCCTACAGTGCTGCCCACAGGCCAATAAGCCTAGGCATATGGTCATCTGTTCTCTGTTGGGGAGAAGAATCAAAGTTCAGCCTGGCCGATGTTTCCCTTAGTTGGGATCATAGAACCAAAGGGCACACAGAAGAGCATTTTCTGAATGCAAAGTAAGTAGTTTAATCACTCTATAATGTTTAATTCCTACAGCTATAAATTAACATTAACAAGTTAACTGAATTGCTATCGTCACATAGAGCAAAAAACTTTTGATCATCGAACATCCTTGACCAAAGTTTGCCATCTTGATCCAGTCTTCTTGTTTTGACGACACAAGCAAGTTTTAAAAGACATGACCTAGGACATCAAAAGGGGTGGTGATAGGAGTGATTGTACATTTATTTTTTAAAGATAATTAAGCTTTCTTTAAGGATACAGTTCACCTTTAAACTAAGACCATCTTTGTACCTATCAACGTGCGTGGTCTATAAAAAACCGCACAACATTCCCTGTTCACTTGTTTATATATTTTGAAATAGTTTGAAATAGTTCCTTTGTCCCATCTATCAGCACATCAAAACTAATCCCGGATTAATCTGTACAAGGAAAATGTCTATCTTTTTTTGACAAGATGCTCTGTAGAGCTGCAGTCTTTGCAATTAGGATAAGTGAACGGTTAATTGTAACATCCTTGACATTTCCAGATAGCTCAAGATGCGGTATGTATTCTGGACTCCGTTCAATTCAATTTTCTTAAGATCTCTCCGAAAAATGATCATCGGTCTTAGCAGGTTGAATAACTTAATTTAGTTGTGTAATTTCACAGTCCAAAGTGATTAGTCTCCAGCGATCTGAGCGTGCCCCGTTTCACTAGCAGTTAACCTATCATAGCTTGCAATCAAGATTTAGTTACTTGCGGTCTAATCAGAGCAGAACACCGGCATTGACTGACAATATTATTTTAGTAATGTGCTTGGTTCCTTGCCAGCTTTCTCACAAGCTCATTTAGTATAAATAAACTCATCTGACTCGTATGGGGAGAGTTATCACAACGGTGAACGTCACCCTCCCTTCTTGTATCAAAGGGAAGGTTAGGCTAGTTCGGCTCAAAATGTTAAAGAAAAATTTGGATCTGAAAACATTGAAGGCCAGGAAGAAAAGAAAACTTTTTTACTTTATTGTTACATGGAAAAGATGATAACATTTTTATCATATTGTTACTTGACAGGTCCAGGCAAAAATGGAATATCTTTTATCAATGCTAAAAAAACTGCGTGCAGCATTTCTTCATTAACCTCTTGCCACCTACATAACACATACACCATCAGTGGAGGCTGGTGGTATATTTTTTGAGGGGGGTGTCAATCTGTCCAATTCCACAATCCCCCTCACCCTGGCAGTCAGTGTGTCCCCGCACTTACCCCATCTGGCATCCACTGGAGCGGCAGGCAGCGGCTTCACCCTGCGTCTCCTCCTTCCTCTGCTTCACGGTGGCGCGCCTTCCCCTGTGTCTCCTCCCTCCTCTAGAGCTGATGCCAGTAGGATTGCTTCTCCTCTCGGCCATTCAGGTCGGGTCTCAGGACCCGCTTCCTGAGTCGGGATTAGCCAGGAGGAGAATCAGGAAGACAATAGTGAATTTTAATTTGCTATTGTCACACAACTGTGTGGGCTCGGGGTGCAGTGCTTTGCACCCGAGTCCACCCTTTTTTGAAGCCAATTAGAGCTTCAGGCTCTATTCATGTGCTTCTAAAACTAAAAAAAAATCCCATTGGAATCCATGTGTTCGGCACCCTGCATGTAAGGGGCCGGGCACATGGATTAGGGGAGCAGCGCCCCTGTGCCCCGTATGGATTAGTGGGGTAGCTGGTCCGACAGAAGCCGACTTCTGTTGAACAAGCAAGCTGGAAAGCCAACCGTCTCCTGATCAGCGCTCTCAGCCAATGGCTAAGAGCACTGACCGGAGTGTTCTCTGGGGGGGAGGGGCAACCACCTGTCAGAGTACAATACTCAGCAGGAGAGGAGATCGCTGTACTAACATTGGATTGTTAGTACAGTGGCTCCAAATTGAGCTGTCAGTTTTTTTTTGTTCAACCTGCTGGGTTGAAAGAAAAAAAAAAATAGTGTGTACTAGGTTTTAAAGTGATCCTGCATGGATGGGTAAAGCACATTGCCACTTCAATGGACAACTGTATCTTTAGTACAAGTTGCCCTTTAAAGCAGTAGTAAACCATCGGAAAAAAAAAACCCTGCAAGACAATAGCATAATGTGCTAGTATGCATCACATACTAGCACATTATGAAATACTTACCTTCGAACAAAGCTCCTGCAGCTCGCCCGGTCGCCGCTGAGGGGGATGACATGTTCCCTCTTCACTTCCTCCAGGTTTGCGGGCTCTGGCGTATGCGCATGGGATTCCTTCATAGTATAACCAATGAAACTGGAGGACATCCATGTACGCCATCCCTGCGGGGAGTGGTTAATTATGGTAAACACAGCTGCCTAGTCCTCTCATAAATAAAGAGAACTACCAGCCCTTAGGATGTTCCCGTACGTTTTTGAGGTTCAGAGCTGGGGTCATGGCTACAGCTGCAGTAATGACCCAAGTATATTTGTTTTTCAGCCGGTGATGCTGAATAATGTAAAAGTGATCCCAGTGGCTATAAAGCCACTGGATCGCTTTTACATGTGGCGTAAGGGGTTCCCCCTTACATGTTGTTCATCCCTTGAGATAGAAATAATGTTAATTTTTTTTTTTATAAAATGAATAATACCTTTTTTTTAAAGTGCTCCCATCCCCCCATATTTATGTGCAAAGGTGAATGCATAAGTCCGTCCCATATGCATGTGTGTATGGTGATCACACCACACATGTGAGGTATTGCCATGAACGTCATAGTGAGAGCAAGAATTCTAGCACCATCCTCCTGTGTAACTGTAAACTGGCAACCTGAAAAGGCATTTAAAGCATCGCCTATGGAGATTTTTAAATACCGTAGTTTGACACCATTCCACAGGAGTACACAATTTTAAAGAGTGACATGTTAGGTATCTATTTACTCGGTGTAAAATAATCTTTTATATTTTACAAAGTATTGGGTATTATACTGTGTTTTCATGCACTCAAATTCATTAAAGTGTATTTTTTCCAAAAAATGTATGTTTGGAAAACAGCTTTTTTCAAATATCATAACATAAAAATTTGAAACTACCAAATTTTTTTTCTACCGGGCCTCTGCTTTCAGAAAATATATAATGTTTGGGGATTCTAAGTAGTTATCTAGTAAAACAAAAATGCAGATTTTTACATGTATGAGAGAGGTGTCAAATATTGGCTTAGGCAGCTAGTGGCTAAGTCATATATATACATTAAGCAAAGACCATATACATAGCATGCATTGCCAACACTATGGTAAGGGGGGGGGGGGGGGGGACTAGAAAAAATTGCAACTTTTTGGGGACTTAGAAAGAAGTCCCCTTTGTTAAGCTGTTCTCACCTCACCTAAAGATAGGCTTTAAGCAGGAGTGACTTTACTTCTACTTGTGATTTGCATTGGTGTTTCCTTAATAAAAAATAAATCTTAATACAAATGCTTGCTAACAGTTTACTGTATTTTGGTACAAGCAGTAGTTCTTGTGTCCCTACTGCTAAATCTATCATTCACTCAAAAACAGGTCTCTGCCTCTGCCTGAAAGCCCCCACACAACCCCTCTGTCTCAAAGATGGCTGCCAAAATCTCAAGAAAACGCTGTGTCTCGCTCTCCCAAAATGGCAGCTGGAGTCCATGGTAGAGGACACACTACAGTAGGGTCATGTCTGGCTTCCTGCCTTGATATAATAAAGGGGAAGAACTTCCCCAGCAAAATTATTCCAGTTTAAGCTCAACTCCATCTTTTGACATACTTTACTCACTTTACTTTATCCCCAGTCTGATAACGGGAACACAGTAGAGTCTATCACAGTGGTGCTCAGCCATTCAGAGTAAGTGATGTATTCTATCATGATTACAAAGCTTCCTCTAACTGGCTGAGTCAGAGGTGGGCTGATGATGTCAAAACCTCTGACAGCCAATTGGAGGAAGCTTTGCATTGATTGATAGAATACATCACTTTCTCTGAATGTCTGAGCACTGCTGTGATAGACTCTACTGTGTTCATGGTATGAGACTGGGGAGTAAGTAAAGTATGTCAAAAGATGGAGTTGAGCTTTCACTGGAATCATTTTGCTGGGGAAGTACTGTGGGGTACTGTGTTCCCAAGTATGAGACTGGAAGTCTCAGCTCGAACCCGGAACACAGTGCCATATGCTGTATGTAGCCACAGCTATAAACAGTTTATACCGCACATCCAGTGGCCTCACATGTTAGTGGGAACTATGTAAACTATGTCAAAAGATGGAGTTGAGCCTTAACCCCCTTAGAGCTGGTGCCTGCCTTAAGGGCTTTAGAATGCCGGGAGGTGGGGCAGGGCTTATGGTTATGTGACCAGTGTGATTGGCTGTCATTCTGGTCACATGATCAGAAAGCTCCCGATCTCAAGTAGCGAATGGGAGCTTTTAGTTAGCTACTGGTAACTGTGCCGGGAGCATGCACTTTTCGCACAGCAATATCAGCGCAATTGCATGCAAATATGCAGCCTCTCGGTGCGAAGACTCAGGGCGTGCTCGGCACAAAGAGGTTAAAGGAGTTGTAAATACAGACTTTTTTTATCTTAATGCATTCTACACATTAGGATAAAAAGCCTTCTGTGTGCAGCAGCACCCCTCAGCCCCGCTTATACTTACCTGAGGTCCATCTCTGTTCAGGGATGTCTCGGCCATCCGGGACTCTCCCTCCTGATTAGCTGAGACACATCAGCTGCGCCACTGGCTCCCGTTGCTATCAAAGTCAGTTAGCCAATCTGGAGAGAGAGGGGGTGGAGCCGAACTGCAGCTCCCTGCATGAATGGACACAGGAAGCTGCAGCTTGGGTTGGATGCCCCCATAGCAACTGTTTGCTGTGGGGGCACTCAACAGGAAGGAGGGGTCAGGGGCGCCGAAGAGGAACCCAAGAAGAGGAGGATCAGGGCTGTTTGTTATTTTAATAGAAAAAAAAAGAGATTTTAAAATCACTTTAAGAAACTAAAGACAGATGGGGTGTAAGAAATTAGAATTGAACCAAAATCTCACTAAAGGGACAAACTGGTGACTAACATACCTGCATAGAACCTAGAACCTTTCAGGCGAATTCCTAGGTTGGGTTATAGGCAAGTGCAGTCTGTACTCCCCACTGCAGATGGTGCTTGACTGAAGTAGCAATGCAGAAGGGAAAGGAAGTTGTGAAGAACTTTGTTCCTCTATGACCAATTGAGTATAAGGGTTTGGGTTCCCCTGTCAGTATACTCCTGAATAACCTGTACTGTGCATAGACCCATAGGCTAATATGGAGGGGAGTTAACAGGCAGAGAAAAGTAAAAGCTAAAAACACCTCAAACGCCTTTAGGAGCAGCTTCTTTGAGCTGCAGTGTGCATGAGGCCTAGAGCTACCCATAGACATTAGATAGTGGTCTGAAGAAATCGCCAATTTCAAACCAAACGTTAATTTGAACAATTTGAAAGCCAATGTTGCCATCACATTAATGTCTGAATAAACATCAGTAAAGCTGGAAGTGATCTTTTCTATGAGACAAACAGTATTTTCCTATGTCCATACTTACGTTTGTAAAATAATTAGACAGTCAAGCATACTTATTCCTGTGCCTAGGATCATTTATCAATTATTTGGTACTGTGGCATAATGTATGGTTGGCAGTAAACACCACCAACCACACATTATGTTACTTCCAGTAAAGAATTCCCTTATGCAATAAAAGGTTCCAGATTGCCACCCTGCCAATACCATCCAGTAAGATCTTCCTTGTTGATTTGTCTGCATGGTTTGTGCTTTTGTGGTGTTGGAGTACACAGATTTACACAATCTTAAAGTGGTTGTAAACCCTTACAAACCACTTTGACCTACAGGTAAGCCTAGATTAAGGCTTACCTGTAGGTCCAAGAAATCTCTCCTAAACCTATACGGTTTAGGAGATATTTACCCAAAGACAGCCACCGCTGTCTACGGCGCATGCGTGGGAGTGACGTAATCGCGGCTCTGGCGAATCACAGTGCCGGAGCAGCGAGACCCGGAAGTCGCTCCGGGATACATGGCAGCGGTGAAGAGGAAGACGGAGGACCGATTTAGTGGCTTCGTTCTCAGGTAAGTTATTCATAATGAGCTAGTATGCTATATGCATACTAGCTCATTATGCCTTTGCCTTACAGGGTGTGTTTTTTATTTTTTAATTTGTTTTGCCTTTACTTCCTCTTTAACCACTTCCCGACCAGTGCACGACGATGTACGTCGACAGAATGGCACGGGCAGGCATATTGGCGTACAGGTACGTCCAATATTCGATGCCGCCCTGGTCGGGACCCCCGTGAGTCCGGTCGTGGGACCCGTGGACTCGATCGCCGCGGGCATCCCCGCGATCGTCTCACGGAGCGGCCGAATGGAGGAAATGCTGTGTAAACAACATTTTTCCATTCTGCCTAGCAACTAGTGACGCTGATCTCTGCTCCATGTGATTGGAGCAGAGATCAGTGTACACTAAATGAAAGCCCAACCCCCCCACAGTTAGTAACACACCCCTAGGAACACTTAACCCCTACACTGCCACCCACTGGTTAACCCTTTCACTGCCAGTGTCATTTACACAGAAATCACTGCATTTATATAGCAGTGATTACTGTATAAATGACAATGGTCCCAAAAATGTGTCAAAAATGTCCGATGGGTCCCCGACAATGTCGCAGTCACAATAAAAATCGCAGATCGCCGCCATTACTAGTAAAAAAATAAAAAATAAAAAATTATTAATAAAAATGCTATAAAACTATCCCTATTTTGTAAACGCTATAACTTTTGCGCA
Source organism: Lithobates pipiens (assembly GCF_037356315.1). Taxonomy (NCBI): domain Eukaryota; kingdom Metazoa; phylum Chordata; class Amphibia; order Anura; family Ranidae; genus Lithobates; species Lithobates pipiens. Next base: position 100,119,354 of record NW_027507785.1, read on the forward strand.
AACCAATCAATAATCGCTTATTGCGATTTTTTTTACTAAAAATATGTAGAAGAATACGTATCGGCCTAAACTGAGGGAAAAAAATGTTTTTTTATATATTTTTGGGGGATATTTATTATAACAAAAAGTAAAAAATAATGCGTTTTTTTCAAAATTGTCGCTCTATTTTTGTTTATAGCGCAAAAAATAAAAACCGCAGGGGTGATCAAATACCACCAAAAGAAAGCTCTATTTGTGGGAAAAAAAGGACGTCAATTTTGTTTGGGAGCCACGTCGCACGACCGCGCAATTGTCAGTTAAAGCGACGCAGTGCTGAATCGCAAAAAGTGGTCTGGTCTTTGACCAGCAAATTGGTCCGGTCTGAAAGTGGTTAAGCCACATACACACGCACTATCAGATTTTCTGCTGATTTTTGTCTTCAGATTTACCAAAACCATGTAGTGCAAGGGCCTGACTGTTTGCATACAAATTGAAACTCCTTAGGTTTGACCTCATATTATATGGTTTTGGTAAATCTGAAGGAAAAAAATCTGCAGAAAATCTGATAGTGTGTATGGGGCTTAAGTCTGACAAACTAGAGTCAAACTTCTAGTATACTAAAGTGACAATTTTATCTTATTTTTCTTTCCAGGTATTTAAACTGCCACTTCTCCTTTTGCTCAGCAGAGTGTGGTGTAGCTATGGGGTCTGAGTTTGGTAGTGTGATACTAGGTTATTTAACTGTGGTAAGAGGGGCGCAAGGAAGTTTGCCTTGAGGAGATGAAAATATAGATCTAGGTAAGGATGCACCGATACCGGTATCGGTATCAGTGGTGATACTTGGCATTTTCGGGGGTATCGGTACTCGTGAAAATGCATCATTACCAGAAACCGATACCAGAAGTGACTCCAGCTTGGGCGGAGCTCAGGAACCGGATAAGGTTGCGCCCTCTCCACACGGCGGTGAGTGCTGTTTCCCTCATGACATGTGTTTTGCTGCTGCTGCGTCTGCTACATGGCTGCCCCACATGGTGAACGTCCTCCTTATACCATGTCCCCTCATGGCAGCCGGTGAGCGCTCTTCTCTATTTCCAACTGTTGCTTGCTTGCTTTCTACTTATGTGTCCCACGGCTGGTGATTGCTGTACAGTACTACTAGCTTACATCAACTGCCTTACTTGGCGGCTGGCCTGTGTTATAGTTTAGTAACTAAATATAATAGTCTTTTGACTGTGTTTCAATTCCTCATATTATGGCGAAAATGTGTAATTTTTCATTATTTAAAAAAAAAAGGGTCACATGACCAAAATCAGGTATCAGTGAGTACATGATGTCAAGTATCTGTACTCATGCTCGGTGTCAAAAAAGTGGCATCGATGCATCCCTCGATCTAGGCTCTGGTTGGTAAGCTGTAGGAAAAATGTCCCAGTGTCATTGGTCAATGGGTGGAAAACTTTATTTTCTACCATGGATACTACTACTAAAAAGTGCCCTGGTGGTAGTATCCATGGTAGGAAAAATGCCCTAGCACTGTACCAGAGGAAGGAAAATAAAATCTAATTATTGTTGTTGGTGGAATGAGAAATGTCCCTTAGTTGGTGTCAGTGGGATGAAAAATGTTCTATCATTGGTGCCAGTTGGAGAATAAATATGCCTCTCTGATATCAGAGGAATAAAAGTTCCACCCCATCATTGGATCAGTGGCAGAAAAAATACGCCATTATCGGTGTTCTAAGGAGATGCTCATTGTCCTGCCCCATTGCCAGATGATGTCAGTGTTGGAAACTTGGAACTATGCAGGTACCATTGGGCAGAAGATCACTTGGCCTGAGAATGCCACTTAGTCCAAGTGCAGACCCTGAAATGCTCTAGCACCCACTTCCCTTCTACAGAATACCCTGAGTCTTGTAGGGAAGCCTGTGAGGGACAGACACTGCAGGGCAGAGTTCAGCATCACAGGAATGGCCCTCTACATTTGGGACATTTGGCAGCTATGATAAATGTGAATATGCAAGTCTTTATTTCCCTTATTTATCCACTAGATGGCGATAAGTTCCCTCACTGACAATAAGACGCTACTTGAAGTTTAATCATTTTTTTTTATAGCTACTGTATGTATGTATTTATTTTATGTTATGATACACTGGTTCTACAGAAAATATTATTTTCTAAAAAGAAAAGTGGAATTAATTCACATAATAAAATGCCAATTGTTAATTTTCTAATACAAAATGAAAGGGGAAAGCCAAGTAGTTGCTTTGAGCTATAACCTTCATCTTTCAAGTTTTTTTAAATGAATTTACCTAAAGCTGACCTCCAGGCTTTCCCACAAAATTACTGAAATTCCCTCCCAACTGTTAAAGGGTTCCATGCTCATTTTGTCTAAGGGATAAGATAACAGAAGATCACTTACCTTAATCCAGGGTCCCACCATAGCCTATATTTTCTCCTCTTCTTTCCAGCTCTGGAATGTAAGTGGGCGCTCCAACATCATCATGTACAATGTAGGACTAGTGGCATTTGCTGGACTTGCATAGTACATAATAACGGAGACTGGCAAGAAGTGCGGCTGTGGGAAGCTGCGGGATGCTAGATTAGAGTGGAAGAAAAGCCTAACTATAAGTATATTTAAAGATATTATCCCCTCCTTTCCTTCTTCCTCCGACCTATTCTCGCCTAACCTGTATAAAAAAAAGATATGCCAATTTGCTTATTTTTAATCCAGTCTGGTCACGTGACCACAGCTCTGGTTTCCCTGTATTAGTGAGCGGCTGTTGCAGGGGAGAGGAGGGAACACCAACAACGGCTGGGTCACGGGAGCCTATGGGTGATGTCACAGTTCCTTGGATTCACAGCGATTGTCGAGTGCTCCCTTACACAGAGCTGCAGGATTATGCGACCAGACCAGAGCAGACTGAAAATAAGTAATACATGTAAGGTATACAGGTTAGGCAGGATAGGTAAGAGAGGGGGAGTGTCAGAGAAGGAATCTGAACCCATCTTGCCAGTACCGTTGTTTCCCTGCACGCTTACATAGTTACATAGTTAGTAAGGTTGAATAAAGACACCAGTCCATCCTGACTGAGTGTCTACAATTGTCCCTATCCCTGTAAAATGCACACTCACATCAGTCCCTACCCTCAAGGAGCCCACAATCCAAGGTCCCCATTCTAATACCAGGGCCAATTTTGGAAAGAAGCCAATTAACCTACCTGCATGTCTTTGGAGTGTGGGAGGAAACCGGAGTACCCGGAGGAAACCCATGCAAGAACAGGGAGAACATGCAAACTCCAGGCAGGTAGTGTCATGGTTGGGATTCAAACCAGCGACCCTTTTTACTGCTAGGTGAGAGTGCTAACTACTACACCACTGTGCCGCAGCTTGCATAGCAGAACGAAGCTTCGGCAAATGCACTTTTGTGGCAAAACATTGTTTCAGCGCACACATGTTCGTTGCCCCACCAGATGGCGCATGCACATGCACACTAGTACACGCATAACGTGACCTCTTTGCTGCCTCCTCCCTCAGACAAATCGCTGGTTTGTCTTCAGCTTCCTCTTACATTTGATCCTGTTTCCTATACCTGTTTGCCTGTGACCCAGATTGATCTTAACTACTCTGCTCTTCTCCTGGACCTGACTCTTGGCTTGCTTAAATGGATTTCCACCTTGTCTCCTGTGTTTGATCCTCTGCCTGTGACCCAAACCTACCTCCTTTCTCCTCGCCTTGACCCTTTGCTTGTGACCTGGACTTGCCTTGTGTCTCCCAGACACCATACTTCAGTCAGTGATTGGGACTACCGATTCTCTGTGCTTGACCCTCGGCCTAGTTCTGGACTTTCTGTTTGTTTATCTTCAGCAAGTCATCCCATCTGCCTGACTCTGCACAGCTGCTCAACCTTACAAAGACTACTACGCTAATCTACTCCTGCCAGCTGGGTAGCCTGTGCCTCTTTGTGCCATTCACTCCCTGTATCACCTCCAGGGGGCGGACTGTGCTTAGTCGCAAGGATGAACCGCTCTCGGCATCTCGGCCTCGGTAAGTACTTTTCTGATAGGGAGGAAATATTTTTAAGAATAGATATAGTAAGGCTTTTATTCCACTATAAAGAAAGTTATAGCCTGCTTTCACCCCCTAGAAAATAAGAGTATAAAATACTTTATCAGATGGGGGATGGCATTTGAATGATTCTGTAAATACCCCAAGTTAGGCTTTGAATGGCTTATTTTTGACACTGCTTCCCCTGTAGCCCTTTTAAATAAGTGTCAATCCCTCACATAATGATATACACTATAGATTCAATCCATAGCTCCCAACTGTCCTTGATTATGAGGGACTGTCCCTGATTTGGAACAAAGTCCCTCTATCCCTCTTTCCTCCTCATTTGTCCCTCATTTTGGTCTAATTTATATATTTGTATAGAAAATGCACTTTTTATCTTTCAAAAAGTGCTTCCCAGTGCTAAACCTTTCACCCAAAGTCTAAATTGTTGCATTTGTAAATTTAAAAAGCCAGTATAAAGGAATAGTATAGGGAAAAAAAACACTTGTGGGTTTAACTAATAATTATTTTGTATAATTTTCTTTTAAGGGGTGTGACAAGGGTCCTATGCCTACATACTTTTGCTTATAGGTGTACCTCTTTCCCATCTCAAAAAGTTGGGAGATATGTCAATGTAATTAGAAGACCATTATATTTAAAGTGATTAAAGGTACCGTATTTATCGGCGTATAACACACACTTTTTCCCCCTAAAATCAGGGGGAAATCGGGGTTGCATGTTATACGCCGATCCCCCGCCCTCCCTAACCTTTTCTGCCGCTCTTGGCAGCTTTAAGGTATTTTTGGCCGTTCTCTGCTATTTTCGGCCACATTCGGCCATTTCGAACGGGTGAGTGTGGCTGAATATAGGCGAGAAGGGCCAAAAATAGCCGAGAACGGCCAAGTGAGGCCGAAAATACCCAAAAGCCGCCGAGAACGCGTGCCGTCGAGATACACAGGACATTCGCTCTGTATCTCAGCAGCGTCATTTTTAAAATGGCAAGGAGACAAGCCTGCAATGGAAGGCTGCAATGCAAGGCTGCAATGCAATGCAAGGGTGCAAATGACTGACAAGGCTGCAATTCAAGGCTGCAAATTACACTGACAAGGCTGCATTGATGGGCATTTAAATGTAAGTTTTTTTCCTTAAACTTCCCTCCTAAAAGTTTTTTTCTTTTAAATTCCCTCCTAAACTTGGGGTACGTGTTATAAATATAAATACGGCATATGCTCTATCAAACTTCCCTTTCCTTTACTTCTTAGATCATCACTGACCCAGGACAAGAAAAGAAATGTCAGGTGACCTGACCCTTCATTGGCTGCATGCTTATTCCAATTGGGTAATATAACAACGTACTGAATTTAGATAAGGACAATATAGGGAAATGGGCTTATTTATTCTGCAATGCATGGGTGGAGATAAAGAAACCCAGATTACATTTTGTTTTAAAACAGTGGGGCAAAAAAGTATTTAGTCAGCCACCAGTTCTCCCGCTTAAAAAGATGAGAGGCCTATAATTGTCATCATTGGTATACCTCAACTATGAGAGAAATTGTCTGATTTGGAAAGAATTTATTTGCAAATTATGGTGGAAAATAAGTATTTTGTCAATATCAAAAGTTCATCTCAATACTTTGTTATATATCCTTTGTTGGCAATGACAGAGGTCAAACGTTTTCTGTAAGTCATTACAAGGTTGTCACACACTGTTGCTGGTATGTTGGCCCATTCCTCCATGAAGATCTCCTCTAGAGCAGTGAAGTTTTAGGGCTGTCGCTGGGCAACACGGACTTTCAACTCCCTCCAAAGATTTTCTATGGGGTCGAGATCTGGAGACTGGCTAGGCCACTCCAGGACCTTGAAATGCTTCTTACAAAGCCACTCTTTCATTGCCGATGCAGTGTTTTTGGGATCATTGTCAAGCTGAAAGACCTAGCCACGTTTCATCTTCAATGCCTTTGCTGATGGGTTTGCACTCAAAATCCCACGATGCATGGCCCCATTCATTCTTTCATGTAGACTGACCAGTTTTCCTGTTCCCTTTGCAGAGAAACAGCCCCAAAGCATGATGTTGCCACCCCCATGCTTCACAGTAGGTATGGTGTTCTTTGGTTGCAACTCAGCATTCCCTCTCCTCCAAACACGACGAGTTGTGTTTCTACCAAACAGTTCTACTATGGTTTATCTGACCATATGCCATTCTCCCAATCCTCTTCTTGAGCATCCAAATTCTCTCTAGCAAACCTCAGACGGGCCTGGGCATGCACTGGCTTAAGCAGGGGGACATGTCTGGCACTGCAGGATCTAAGTCCCTGGTGGCGTAGTGTGTTACTGATGGTAGCCTTTGTTACGTTGGTCCCAGCTCTCTAAAGGTCATTTATTAGGTCCCCCCCTGGGATTTTTGCTCACCCTTCTTGTGATCATTTTGACCCCATGGGGTGAGATCTTGTGTGGAGCCCCAGATCGAGGGAGATTATCAGTGGTCTTGTATGTCTTCCATTTTCTAATTATTGCTCCGACAATTGATTTCTTCACACCAAGCAGCTTGCCTATTGCAGTCTTCCTAGCCTGATGCAGGTCTACAGTTTTGTTTCTGGTGTCCTTCGACAGCTCTTTGGTCTTCACCATAGTGCAGTTTGGAGTGTGACTGTTTGAGGTTGTGGACAGGTGTCTTTTATACTGATAACAAGTTCAAACAGGTGCCATTAATACAGGTAATGAGTGGAGGACAGAGGAGCCTCTTAAAGAAGAAGATACAGGTCTGTGAGAGCCAGAAATCTTGCTTGTTTGTAGGTAACCAAATATTTAGTTTCCACCATAATTTGCAAATAAATTCTTTCAAAAATCAGACAATGTGATTGTCTGGATTTGTTTCCACATGTTGTCTTTCATAGTATACCTATGATGACAATTACAGGCCTCATCTTTTTAAGTAGGAGATCTTGCACAATTGGTGGCTGACAAAATCCTTTTTGCCACACTGTATTTGGGAATAATTTATCCAAACTTTAACTTAAGGGCCGGTTCACACAGCGAGGCGAGGCGAGGCGACACGGCTCGCCTCGCCTCGCTCCCGCAAGTCGCCCCCGTTCTGTACTATGGAACCGTTCTGAGAGGAGCGACTCGAGTCGCTCCGACTCAGAAAAAAGGTTCCTGTACTACTTCGGGGCGACTTCGGGGGCGACTTGCATTGACTTCTATACAGAAGTCCTCTGCAAGTCGCCGCTGAGCTCCCCGCAGGTCGCGGCGAGGTAAGTCGGAGACGCCTCGCCGCGCCTCGCTGTGTGAACCGGCCCTAACTCAACAATCACAATGTTTAAAGTGGTTCTAAAGGCTCAAGGTTTTTGGCTCAACCTTCTGGGTGCAGCCCCCCCCAATACTTACCCGAGCCTCATTCGATCAGCTGTCTGACAGTCCTTAAATAACTAATGGGTGGGGCCAGGGACATGCTGGGTCGATGATGCCACAAGGGGGCGGAGGTCACATGGTAACGTCACTGAGTGGCCCCAGTTAAGAACGGTCAGGTGGTGGGAGAATTCAGCGTAATTGACGATGGATCTACACAGAGGGACATTTTTTATTTTTTTTTAATAAAGGACTTGTCCAAAGCTGTCTAATGTCTTATTTACACTACACATTTATTTGGTGAATGAGTAGGGAAGCTATGTGCCCCATACTCATTCACATAGAGGGGGGGCCAGGATCTTCCAGATTCTGATAAACCCCCTGCCCGCAGAACCCCACAACCACCAAACAGGGATGTAGGGAAGAGCAGAGCCCCCCCTGCCCCAAAGCACCCCCCAATGTTGAGGGCATGTGGCCTGCTATGGTTCAGAAAGGGAGGGGAGCTTGCTTGTCCCCTCCCTTTCCTGAACTGCCAGGCTGCATGCTTGGGTAAGGGTCTGGTACGCATTTTGGGGGGGGGACCCCACGCCATATTTTAAACAAAATTTAGCCTGGGGGTTCCCTTTAAAATCCATACCAGACCCAAAGGACTGTTTTTTTCCTGATTTTTTTTTTTAATTGCCGGCATTTTTTTTTTAACAAACAGCTAGTGACAGTCTGTGGTAAGGATGCCAGCTATGGCTGATGGTAGATTACTGTAGGCCTGCACTACTAAAATATAACTTCAAAAAATAACTCATGCGATATTTTAGTAAATGCTAAAAAAACTTTTTGAAAAACGTTATGTAGTGTCTTACCACATACTCAGATACGGTAAGACAATGCTTTGTGAATGGAGCCCTATGTGCTGAGGCCATCCCTCGTGTGCTATAGTCAGCGGGTTCAAAGGGACATTGTGTCCTGTGTCCTGAGGAGCTCAGTCTATTTAATTCATAGTGAAAATACATTGCTTGGACTGTCCACAGAGGAAGATAAACCTCCTCAAGTTGCTACTAAAAAGCCAAGTCCACCCTTTACTTGTACAAGGGCTTGGCTCACAGTTCTACAAGAGAAAGTTCAGCGTCCTTAAATCGTTGCTAAGGGTTACTGGAGTATCCTACCATTACCCACTAGCTATCCACGCTCTCATTAAAGCATCAGAAAAAGTATACCCCTAGACTGGTTAATGAGCCTGAAGAGTGACTGGATCTGTGTGTTTGCTGAGAGGAAACTACTGAGAAATGGATACAAACAACCTATCTAGTGACATCTATGGAGGTAGCACTACACATACACTATATTACCAAAAGTATTAGGACACCTGCCTTTACACGCACATGAACTTTAATGGCATCCAAGTCTTAGGCCGTAGGGTTTAATACTGGGTTGGTCCACCCTTTGCAGCTATAACAGCTTCAACTCTTCTGTAAAGGCTGTCCACAAGGTTTAGGAGTGTTTTATAGGAATGTTTGACCTTTCTTCCAGAAGCACATTTTGTGAGGTCAGGCACTGATGTGGACGAGAAGTCCTGGCTCACAGTCTTCGCTCTGATTCATCTCAAAGGTGTTCTATTGGGTTGAGGACTCTGTGCAGGCCAGTCAAGTTCCTCCACCCCAAACTCACTCATCAATGACTTCATGTACCTTGCCTTTTGCACTGATGTGCAGTCAGGTTGGAACATTAAGGGGCCATCCCCAAACTGTTCCCACAAATTTGTGTGCATGAAATTGTCCAAAATGTCTTGGTATGCTGACGCTTTAAAAGTTCACTTCACTGGAACTAAGGGGCCAAGCCAAACCCTTGTAAAACAACCCCACACCATTATCCCACCTCCAACAAATGATTTGGACCTGTGCACAAAGCAAGGTCCATAAAGACATGTATGAGCCAGTTTGGGGTGGAGGAACTTGACTGGCCTGCCCTCAACCAATAGAACACCTTTGGGATAAGTTAGAACGAAGACCATGAGCCAGGCTTTCTCAACCACATCAGTGCCTGACTTTACAAATGCACTTCTGAAAAAATGGTCAAACATTCCCATAGTCATGCTCCTAAATCTTGTGGACAGCCTTCCCAGAATAGCTGAAGCTGTTATAGCTGCAAAGGGTGGGCCAACTCAATATTGAACCCTATGGACTAAGACTGGGATGCCATTCAATTTCATGTGTGTGTAAAGGCAGGTATCCCAATACTATTCGTAATATAAATTACAGTAATATAAAGTAAAGTATATGTCAATCTCGATAAAGTGGGTGTAAACCCTCCTATCATTTTCAGCCAAGTAAGCCACCATCTTGGCCTCTGTTGGATCTTCAACTGCCATGATGCTGCACATGTGATCATTTATGACGCCAGTCATTGGATAGTTTGACAGTTTGGTTGAAAGCACAACCAATGTTTTTTGAAACTGTTAAATCGCAGGGTGACCTCCAATTTAAGTCTACTTCCCCATTCAAGTGTTATTAGTGTATGGCTCTTCGACTGTCTGCTGGTTAGCAGATTCTCTTGGCAGCTAACCCCCCCTAAGCCCTTGTACACATGGTCGGACAGTCCGACAACAAAATCTGACGGATTTTGTCCGAAACTGGTGTTGCATACACACGGTTGGGCAAAGTTGTCGGAAAATCCGATAGTTCGGAACGTGATGACGTTTGTACATTACGACGGGACTACGTTCAGGCTAGTAGCCAATAGCTTTGGTGTTGTAATTTGATCTGAGCATGGGTGGCACTTTGTCCGATCCGAATTCTCTACAAACGATCGGACAAAGTCTTGTCGGATCATGTTGTCGGAAAATTTTATATCCAGCTCTCAAACTTTGTTGGTCGGACATTCCGACGGAAAAAGTCCGATGGAGCCCCACACACGGTCGGATTATCCGACAACACGGTCCAATCAGACATTTTCCGTCGGAATTTCCGACAGTGTGTACAAGGGCTAATGCCGCATACACACTATCGGAATTCTCGTCGGAAAAGACTCTGATGTTTTCCTGATGGAAGTCCGATGGAATTCGGCTCAAGCTTTCTTGCCTACACACGGTCACACCAAATTCCGATCGTTTATAACGCGGTGATGTACAACACGTACGACGCTAGAAAACACTAGAAAAGGGAAGTTCAATAGCCAGTAGCCAATAGCTTCTGTCTCGTAGTTGAATCTGAGCAATGCGTGATTTTTGGCGTGTCGGAATTGCATGCACACGATCAGAATTACCGATAGAAAGTTTTTCCGTTGGGAAAATTGAGAACATGCTATCAATTTTTGGCTGGCGGGAATTCGGACAGCTAAATTCTCATCTGTCTTTTTCTGGCTGAATTCCGATCGTGTGTACGCGGCATAACAGTTACTAAACCTGATGCTATTAACTCTAACTGGACCCTTATTGGTACTATGTGATTATTTATCTGTGTTACTTTTTTCACAAAATGGTGTGGCCACCATTGTTATCAATTGCCTGTTTGCTTAACCACTTGCCAATCGATGCATGCCGATATACGTCAATAGGACACGGGTGGCATAAAAAAAACTGACATGCGTTATACCTTCTTTTACTCTATCAAAAAAAATGAAAAAAAGTTTTGCCTTTAGTCACTGTTTAAAATTTAAATAAATAATAAAAAAATAAAAAGGAGAGCAACACGACTTTCACCTTCCACAATAAGTCAGCAAAGGCAGCTCCGCTATTCCTATCTAGACAGGCTTCCTTTAACCACTTCGGGACCGCCGTATTGCCAATGTACGTCAACACAATGGCACAGGCAGGCAGAATCACGTAAATGTACGTGATTGCCTTCTAGCGGGTGGGGGGTCCGATCGGACCCCCTCCCGCTAGATACGGCGGTCCCTTTCGGTGCCGGAGCGATCGGCGATGAGGGGATGGCCGTTGGTTTCCGCCCATCCCCTCTCGATCGCTCCTGGCCAGTGACGAACTTCCTCCCCTGTGAAAATGTAAACACAGGAGGAGGAAGTGATGTCACACTCCTCGTGGCGGTCTTTTTGAACCGGACAGCGAGGAGTGAAGACGCAAGTAAGTGCACCAACAGTCCACTGACACATAGGTACACACAGGCACACATTTCACCCCAGTCACCCCCCGATCACCCCCCCGATCGGCCCCCCGCCCCCCCCCAGTCACAGTGTCACTAATGCAGTGTTCATTTATTTATTGATCACTACATTTAGTGTCAGTTGTGACTGTAAAAAGTGTCAGGGCAGCTAGTGTTAGGCCCCTTTAGGTCCAGGGTAGCCCCCTACCCCCCCCTAATAAAGGTTTAACCCTTTGATTGCCCTCCCAGTTAACCCTTTCACCCTCTTTTACCAGTGTCACTAAGCGATCGTTTTTCTGATCGCTGCAATAGTGTCACTGGTCCCGCTAGGAAGCTAGTTTTTTTTTTAGGTTCAACGCCAGGTTTTTATACCGTTAGGTACCCCGATATATAACCTAATAAAGGTTTTAACCCTTTGATTGCCCCTAGAGTTAACCCTTTCACCAGCGATCGCTGCATAAGTGTCACTGGTGACGCTGGTTAGCCAGTTAGTTATTTAGTTATTTAGGTTCCCCGTCAGCTTTTTATAAAGCTTCAGGTACCCCCATATAAATACCCAATAAAGGTTTTAACCCCTGATTGCCCTTAGTTAACCCTTTCACCAGTGATCACCGTATAAGTGTTACGGGTGACGCTGGTTTGGTAGTTCGCTTTTTATAGCATCAGGGCACCCGCCATTTATTACCTAATAAAGGTTTAACCCCCTGATCACCCGGCGGGTGATATAAATTTGGTTTTAGGGTCAGAAAGGGTCTGCGTCGCCCCAGGCAGTGCTAGGTTAGTGCCAGCACCGCTAACACCCACGCGCAAAGCATACACCTCCCTTAGTGGTATAGTATCCGAACAGATCAATATCTGATCTGATCAGATCTATACTAGCGTGCCCAGCAATTTAGGGTTCTAAAAAAACGCATTGTTAGCAGGATCAGCCCAGATACCTGCTAGCACCTGCGTTTTGCCCCTCTGCCCAGCCCAGCCCAGCCCAGCCCACCCAAGTGCAGTATCGATCGATCACTGTCACTTACAAAACACAACACACATAACTGCAGCGTTCGCAGAGTCAGGCCTGATCCCTGCGATCGCTAACAGTTTTTTTTGGTAGCGTTTTATACAGTCGCTGACAGGCTAGGTGCTTTTTTACCTGTGAGTCTCACTACTGTACCCCTAAATTTAGAGCCCAAAATGGCAAAGCGAAGGTACACTAGTGAAGAGGCCTACACGTTTCTGAGCATGACAGATAGTGAAGAGGAAGACACTGATCTGTCAGAATCAGGCTCAGAATACGAACCTGTAGAGGACAGCGCCTCCATGTCAGATAGCTCTGACGACGAAGAAGAGGTCCCTGCTATTGTCAGGCGTACCCGACCCCGATTTTCTGATGTTGTTGAGGTGCAGGAACCGGAAGTCCCTCGTATGGAGTATAGAGCCAGTACTAGCGCCGCTCATCCTTTTGGTGAACTGGCAAGCACCAGCGGCCTAGTACACCCTGGGCGTACATCCAGCACTGCAGTATCACGTGGTGACGTGGCGAGTCCCATAAGTGCAGTTCAAGCTGGCGAGGTGGCAAGCACAAGTAGTGTCCCGCTGCCACCAAGAAGAAGAAGACAAAGACAGGCCCGTCGTACCCATAGTGCCCTTCCTGCAGAATTCGCCTATCCCAATTGGGTGCCCACCACTTCTGCAGAACCCGTACTTCCCCCATTCACTGCCCAACCCGGTATTCAGGTGGATACAGATGATTTTACGCCACTCGATTTTTATTCTCTGTATCTCACGGAAGATCTCTATAGATCTATTGTGGACCAAACCAATTTATATGCTGGTCAACGCATCGCCGCTAATCCCCAGTTGCCGTCTCTTGCCAGAGATTGGAAACCAGTTACGGTTTCCGAATTTAAGACGTTTTTGGGCCTTTCCCTCAACATGGGCACACACAAATTTATGCGGATGCGGGCTTATTGGTCCACGCATCCGGCTGACCACATGCCCCTGTTCTCTAACTCCATGCCCAGGGCACGATACGAGCAGATCTTGCGGTTCTTGCACTTCAGTGACAATGAACTTTGTCGTCCACGTGGAGACCCTGAATACGATCGGCTCTACAAAATTCGGCCCCTCATAAACCACTTCAACCAACGTTTTGCAGACTTGTTTATTCCCCAAAAAGTTGTCTGCGTTGATGAGTCCCTGGTTAAGTTTACTGGTCGCTTGTCATTCAAACAGTACATTCCCAACAAGCGTACCAGGTACGGGGTCAAGCTCTATAAGTGCTGTGACAGGGCCACAGGCTATGCATGGAGCTTTATGGTTTATGAGGGTAAAGATAGTTACGTAGAGCCGGAGAACTGCCCTGATTACATAGGAAGCGCTGGCAAGATAGTGTGGAAATTGGTGTCACCCTTATTCGGAAAGGGGTACCACTTGTACGTGGACAACTATTACACCAGCGTGCCACTGTTTAGTCATTTATTTGATAATCAGATTGGAGCATGTGGCACCGTGCGACCTAATCGCCGGGGCTTTCCCCAGCGGCTTGTAGATTCCCGTCTTAGGCTGGGGGAGAGAGCCTGCTATCGGTGTAATAATTTGCTCGCTATGAAGTGGAGGCATAATAAGAATGTTTTCGTTCTTACCTCCCTTCATGCAGACACGACAGTCCAAATTTCTACGGCGACTGGTATTGTGGAGAAACCCCTCTGTGTCCACGAATATAACAAAAATATGGGAGGGGTGGACCTCAATGACCAGATGTTAGCGCCGTATCTAACTTCCCGTAAGACCAGACGCTGGTACGAAAAAGTGTCTGCTTACTTATTTCAATTGGCTTTGCTGAATGCTTTTGTGCTATACAAAGCTTCAGGCGGAACATTAACCTTTCTTTTCTTCCAAAGAGAGGTTGTCACAGAGCTTCTGTTTCCAGACGGTTCTGTACCTCACCATTCCCAACCAAATGCAGTAAGCCGGCTGTATGAGAGGCATTATTCTTATGTCCTCCCGAGTACCCCTACCCAACGAGCCCCCCAAAAAAGATGTCGTGTCTGTAGCAAGCGCGGATATAGGCGTGACACCCGTTCTTATTGTCCACGCTGTCCTGGCCAGCCTGGTCTTTGTCAGGGTGAGTGTTTTGAACGCTACCATGAACGAGTGAAGTATTAGCGTAGGGTACAGCATTTCACAGGCTAGGCACACTAACACAGGGTCTCCCAAGATGCCATAGCATTTTGAGAGACCCGAACCGTTACAGTTACAGTTTACAGTTCAAAAAAAAGTGTATAAAAAAAAAAAAAAAAAAAAAAGGTAAAATAAAAAAACCAAAAAAAATATAAAATATAAAAACCAAAAATAGTTGTCGTTTTATTGTTCTCTCTCTCTCTCTCTCTCTCTCTCTCTTCTCTCAAATTTTTTATACTTTACTGTTTACTGTGTTATTGTTAACCATTTTTCATGTTTTCAGGTACGCCATTCAGCTGCAGCGTGGATTTATTTATCTTGACAGCAACAGCGTTTGCTCCCACGATACATAAAGCCGCGACTCCAGTGCTGTAGGAGGTGATTTCACCACCACAGTTAAAAAAGAGCATATATGCCGAAGCATGGGGGCATAAGGGGTGGAGGAGCGATTTTGCTCCTAATGCCGCGTACATACGGTCAAAATTCCAACGGAGGGCTTGCCCGTGGAAAAGTTTGAACGTATGTACGCAGCATAACTTTTTTGCGGGAGGATGCCCCCATGCTTCGGCATATATATATTTTAGGCACAGGTTGTGTTAAAAAATGTTTTATTTTTTACTGTTTTTTTTGGCAATTGCTTTGCAGGTATGGTATGGTAAGGTTTTACTGGGATGTTACTTTGTTTTAACGTTAACCATAATTTGCTTAGCAGGTACGCCATTCAGCTGCAGCGCGGATTTATTTATCTTGACAGCAACAGCGTTTGCTCCCACGATACATAAAGCCGTGACTCCAGTGCTGTAGGCGGTGATTTCACCACCACAGTTAAAAAAGAGCATATATGCCGAAGCATGGGGGCATAAGGGGTGGAGGAGTGATTTTGCTCCTAATGCCGCGTACATACGGTCAAAATTCTGACAGGGGGCTTGCCCATGGAAAAGTTTGAACGTATGTACGCGGCATAACTTTTTTGCGGGAGGATGCCCCCATGCTTCGGCATATATATATTTTAGGCACAGGTTGTGTTAAAAAATGTTTTATTTTTTACTGTTTTTTTTGGCAATTGCTTTGCAGGTATGGTATGGTAAGGTTTTACTGGGATGTTACTTTGTTTTAACGTTAACCATAATTTGCTTAGCAGGTACGCCATTCAGCTGCAGCGCGGATTTATTTATCTTGACAGCAACAGCGTTTGCTCCCACGATACATAAAGCCGTGACTCCAGTGCTGTAGGCGGTGATTTCACCACCACAGTTAAAAAAGAGCATATATGCCGAAGCATGGGGGCATAAGGGGTGGAGGAGTGATTTTGCTCCTAATGCCGCGTACATACGGTCAAAATTCCGACAGGGGGCTTGCCCATGGAAAAGTTTGAACGTATGTACGCGGCATAACTTTTTTGCGGGAGGATGCCCCCATGCTTCGGCATATATAAATGGTGCATGTATGTCCATCATTAGAAGTGGGTGGATGAAGGGAGGTATCTAATGGTGGGCATACCCACCGATCAATCTCTTTTTTTTCGTTCAGACAACATGACTCTCAGTAAATAGCTTGGGGTGTCTACTTTCCAAAATGGGGTAATTTGGGGGGATTTTGTGCTATTTTGGCATTTTATGGCCTTTGCACCCTTAGAAATCCTGAAGGTGGTGATTGGTTTTCGGGGTGCCGTACGCGACTAGACTCCCAAAAAGTCCCACACATGTGGTATCCCCATACTCGGGAGAAGTAGCCGAATATATTTTGGGGTGCAATTCCACATATAACCATGGCATGTGTGAGCAATATATCATTTAGTGACAACTTTTTGTACATTTTTTTTTTTTTTTTTTTTTTAGTCATTATTCAATCCCTTAGGACAAAAAAAATAAATATTCAATGGGCTCAACATACCCATCAGCAGTTTCCTTGGGGTGTCTACTTTCCAAAATGGGGTCATTTGGGGGGGTTTTGTGCCATCTTGGCATTTTATGGCCGTCAAAACTGTGATAGGTAGTGATAGGTAGTGAGGAGTAAAATAAAAAAATTATGCCCTTAGAAATCCTGAAGGCGGTGCTTGGATTTCGGGGTCCCGTACGCGGCTAGGCTCCCAAAAAGTCCCACACATGTGGTATCCCTGTACTCAGGAGAAGCAGCAGAATGTATTTTGGGGTGTCATTTCACATATGCCCATAGCATGTGTGAGCAATATATCATTTAGTGACAACTTTGTGCAAAAAAAAAAAAGTTTGTAATATTCCCGCAACTTGTGGCAAAATATAAAATATTCCATGGACTCAACATGCCTCTCAGTAAATAGCTTGGGGTGTCTACTTTCCAAAATGGGGTCATTTTGGGGGGTTTTGTGCTATTTTGGCTTTTTATGGCCTTCGAAACTGTGATAGGTAGTGAGGGGTAAAATCAAAAATTTGCACCCTTAGAAATCCTGAAGGTGGTGATTGGTTTTCGGGATGCCGTGCGCGACTATACTCCCAAAAAGTCCCACACATGTGGTATCCCCGTACTCGGGAGAAGTAGCGGAATATATTTTGGGGTGCAATTCCACATATAACCATGGCATGTGTGAGCAATATATCATTTAGTGACAACTTTTTGTACTTTTTTTTTTTTTTTTTTGTCATTATTCAATCCCTTAGGACAAAAAAAATAAATATTCAATGGGCTCAACATACCCATCAGCAGTTTCCTTGGGGTGTCTACTTTCCAAAATGGGGTCATTTGGGGGGGTTTTGTGCCATCTTGGCATTTTATGGCCGTCAAAACTGTGATAGGTAGTGATAGGTAGTGAGGAGTAAAATAAAAAAATTATGCCCTTAGAAATCCTGAAGGCGGTGCTTGGATTTCGGGGTCCCGTACGCGGCTAGGCTCCCAAAAAGTCCCACACATGTGGTATCCCTGTACTCAGGAGAAGCAGCAGAATGTATTTTGGGGTGTCATTTCACATATGCCCATAGCATGTGTGAGCAATATATCATTTAGTGACAACTTTGTGCAAAAAAAAAAAAGTTTGTAATATTCCCGCAACTTGTGGCAAAATATAAAATATTCCATGGACTCAACATGCCTCTCAGTAAATAGCTTGGGGTGTCTACTTTCCAAAATGGGGTCATTTTGGGGGGTTTTGTGCTATTTTGGCTTTTTATGGCCTTCGAAACTGTGATAGGTAGTGAGGGGTAAAATCAAAAATTTGCACCCTTAGAAATCCTGAAGGTGGTGATTGGTTTTCGGGATGCCGTGCGCGACTATACTCCCAAAAAGTCCCACACATGTGGTATCCCCGTACTCGGGAGAAGTAGCGGAATATATTTTGGGGTGCAATTCCACAT
The DNA here is from genome assembly GCF_037356315.1 of Lithobates pipiens. Lineage (NCBI taxonomy): Eukaryota > Metazoa > Chordata > Amphibia > Anura > Ranidae > Lithobates > Lithobates pipiens. The sequence goes on from NW_027507785.1 coordinate 100,137,304, forward strand.
ATAACCATGGCATGTGTGAGCAATATATCATTTAGTGACAACTTTTTGTACTTTTTTTTTTTTTTTTTGTCATTATTCAATCCCTTAGGACAAAAAAAATAAATATTCAATGGGCTCAACATACCCATCAGCAGTTTCCTTGGGGTGTCTACTTTCCAAAATGGGGTCATTTGGGGGGGGTTTGTACTGCCCTGCCATTTTAGCACCTCAAGAAATGAGATAGGCAGTCATAAATTAAAAGCTGTGTAAATTCCAGAAAATGTACTCTAGTTTGTAGACGCTATAACTTTTGCGCAAACCAAAAAATATACGCTTATTGACATTTTTTTTACTAAAGACATGTGGCTGAATAAATTTTGCCCTCAATGTATGACTAAAATTTAGTTTATTCGATTTTTCTTATAACAAAAAGAAGAAAATATCATTTTTTTTCAAAATTTTCGCTCTTTTTCCATTTATATCGCAAAAAATAAAAATCGCAGAGGCAATCAAATACCATCAAAAGAAAGCTCTATTTGTGGGAAGAAAAGGACGCAAATTTCGTTTGGGTGCAATATTGCATGACCGCGCAATTACCAGTTAAAGCAGCGCAGTGCGAAATTGCAAAAACACCTCTGGTCCTTAAGGTATTTATTGGTCCGAGGCTGAAGTGGTTAATGTGAGTTTAAGTGGAAATTAGCAGAGACAACCATAGCATAAGATTGTCACCACCCATGTAAAACATGGGTAAACTAAACCTGAAATGAAAGGGCACTTTCTGTAGTTCAATGTTTGTCTATGAAAATCTGCGTCCAAACCAAACAGCAGCTGTTTCGCTCTAATGCAGCAGCTTCCACCACTGGAGAAATGAACTTCCTGATGGTCACCGACTGGCAGAACCCATCATAGAGTGCAGAGAGTGCAACAAAACTGAACTGGCTGCTCCATGCCAATAAGTGCAATGATAACAGGACACAGAAAGTATGGAAGCCTTAGATTGAAGCACGTTACGCACAGAGCATTAAGGACGTTCTTGTTCACGGCATCTGTATTCCAATGTTGTGAATAAACAAGCTTGCTGGCTTTTAACTCTGGTGGATGGATCTTTGGACGTGTTAGACCGTCTTTTCCTTTATTTATGTTGTGTACAACCTGGAGAAGGCATGGGGATAGAGAGGAGGTGTGCCCGCCATCCCCAGCGGTAACAGTTCATTTATGTTGGTATAATACTACAGAGTTGACTCAAGAAGAGTGTGAACTAAATTGAAAACCCATATCAAGAAGACTTATAAAGATCTACAGAAATCACAAAATACAACCAGTTCAAGCAGAACTCCCGTAAAATACTATAGAGGTGTCATGGCCATTCACTGTGGGGATGCTTTACTAAAACTGGAGAGTGCAACGTCTTGTGTAGCTGTGCATGGTAGCCAATCAGCTTCTAAATTCAGTGTGTTCAATAAAGCTTTGACAAAAAAAAAAATCGGTAAGCTGATTCTATGAAGAGATGCCCCAGATTTTGCACTCTCCAGTTTTAGTAGATCAACCCCTGTGAGCTCAGGAGAGGTCAACATGGTTGTGCACCCCCTATAGGTATGTTCATGAAAGCCTGGGCTCACAAAAGGTGAGTTGAATGGTGCTGGTCATCATTTATCCTGGTGGAGGATTGGTGGTGGAGCAGAGTTTGTATAGGGGACAGTGCTTGATACAAAGAGAATATTGCAGTAAGGGCTCATTCCCCAAATGTCCGTTGATCTGCATAGACCAATGTAGGCTCAACACAGGAACACGTGGAAGATAACTGTGTTGTGGTGCACCACATAAAAATGTAGCATGTCTGCATTTTTACACAGCACAACCCATGGCACAGCATATCGTAGTGTAACACATGAGTTAAGCCTCCTTTAATGAAACTAAAGTAAAGTTAAAGAAAAAAGTCAGCAGTGGAATGCGTTGTAACAACACATAACACCGCCCCCCTCACCTTCCTTACACTATGCACACCAGCGTGCTGGCATTATATTGTGCAGCCTGGTATGAATGAGCTCTAAAGCCTCGTACACACAATCGGATTTTCCGCAGGGCGTTGGCCTCAAACTTGTCTTGCATACAAACGGCACACAATTGTCAGCCAACAAACATGAACATAGTGACTTACTACGTGGTTTAGCACTTTAGCACCACCCTTTGGGCTCCTTCTGCTAATTTTCATGTTAGTAGAAGTTTAATGAGTGTTGATTCGTGCTTTTCGTTTTGCGATTTTCGGTTTGCGCTTTTCAGTTTGTTTCTGAACACCCATTAATCAACCAGACATTGCGGAATCAGAGTAGAACGTGTATATACTACGTGTAGTAGTAACGTGTTATTTATTATTGGCCTTGGAGTTATTGCTTTGATCCATGTCCAGTCCAGGAACAGGAGGAGGAGGATTTCTTGGACCAAAAATTGGTTGCTTTATTAATCGTGACCAATTATGTCATATGCCTTTGCTGCGGGAGCTCCAGGAGAATAATCCAGGTGATTTTCGGAATTATCTCTGGATGATGGACCCCTGCTTTCACCAACTCTTGCCATTGTTGACCCCTATATTAAGAAGCAGGACACATGCATGAGGCTTTTATTTTATTTTTTGATTGAATAATGATTTGATTGTGTATATTTTCTATATTTTTGGATGCATAGAATGCACTTTTTGGTTAAGTTCTATTGGCAGATAGCATGTCTAATTTTATTTGTTTTCTTTTTCTAATGCACAATAAAAAAAATTGTGGAGAATAAAACTTGTGTGTTTTACTTCAAATGACAGTTTGGGAGTAGACAGTTACATTTAAAAAAAATACAATGTAAAATTAAGAAGGGACACCAACATAGTTGTATCTTTGATCTTAAAAACTACAGGATAATGGTGTTGTGGTAACTTGCACCAAAAAAATAAAAAAAATAACAAGCATAATAATATTATTCTTGATATCACTAGAAAAGAAAAAGCCTTTGAAAATTTGTTTGCAATAACACCATCAGTATTACCAGCAAAGCAGCTTCATTATTATCCCATTAAAGAAGACGAGAATTGTGCGCTGCATTTCGAGACTTCATAATTTGCCACGTCACGAATGTTAATTCTCCATTACGAACGCTAGTTTACAAGACCGACCGCTTCTGGCTCGTCCTTGCTTCCGAGCATGCGTGTTTGTACTTTGGATTTTTGTCCTATGGACTTGTGTACACACGCTCAGAAAATCTGGCAACAGACCTTTGTCCGTGGAAAATTTTAAAGCCTGCACTCCAACATTTGTCTGCGGAAAATCCGACAACTATTGTCTGATGGAGCGTATAAACGGTCGGATTTTCTCTCAACAGCCTGTCATCGCACAATTCCCGTTGAAAAATCTGATCGTGTGTACGGGGCTTTAGAGCCTTATGTTTTAATTAAAGAAAACCTGGTTAAAGTAGAGTAGAGAAGAGTTCCAACTACAAACTATATATATATATATATTTTTTTTTAAACCTTTAAAAAGCATTTAATAAGGCATTGTAACACTCACGTCTTCTGTTAAATTTCTCCCCCGATGTCCGGTTAAATCTGTTTAAATAACTTTGATCACGGTGCTCTGTCCATTTTCATTTTGCTTGTGGGCAAGTGAAGCCCACAAGCATCCTGTTCCGATCCTCTTCCAGGATACAGTGCTGCTGCTGTACCAGCATACACCACCTGTTCTCTCCCCGATCTCACGCATGCACATTCTGTAATCGCAGCGCCGTCAACTACTCAGGTTGCCATCCCAACGGGCGGCGGCGTCAGAAGTGCCCGCCCCGTTGTGATGGCAATGAAGCCCTCAGCGCAGCCCATTGACTCCTGAGACATGATGGCACACATCTCCCAGAAGCAATAGGGAGCAAAGGCGTCGAGGATAGTGATGTCAGGAGCCGAAGTGATGAAGGGGGCAGATTTCGAGGGATCACATAGCAACAGGCATAAAAAAGTAAAAAAAAAAAATGTTTTTTTTATTTTATTTCATGCACATTAATGACTTTTTTTTGGGGTGGAACTCCACTTTAAGTCAAATAAAAAAGACCAGAGATCTGCTTTAAAAATGTGTCTCTTTTTCCAAATGGAACAACAGATAGAGGAAGCAGACTCAGGGCTCATTTATACCACAATCCTTGTGTTCAGTGTGCAGTTCTGCATGCGCATTTGCATTTTTTTTCTAATGCATTTGCAACATGTTTGCAATGCGTTTGTAGTCCATTTTTTTGTATTATTTTGGATTGCATTTACATGCGTTTGAGGTTCGTTCATGTGCTGCATGCGTTATCTTTTAAAAACGCACATGAAAGCAACACAATGTAAATTGGCTCATTTAATTTTTATTTTTTTTTGTACATGTGTTCATATTGCTTTTAAAAACTTGTCCTCCCAAACATTACAGGTGCTTATATAGCTCCGTCAATTTACACAGCACTTTACATATACACTATATTGCCAAAAGTATTGGGATGCCTACCTTTACACACACACATGAACCTTTATGGCATCCCAGTCTTAGTCCATAGGGTTGAATATTGAGTTGGCCCACCCTTTGCAGCTATAACAGCTTCAACTCTTCTGGGAAGGCTGTCCACAAGGTTTAGGAGTATGTCTGTGGGAATGTTTGACCATTCTTTCAGAAGTGCATTTGTAAGGTCATGCACTGATGTGGATGAGAAGGCCTGGCTCGTAGTCTCCGCTCTAATTCATCCCAAAGGTGTTCTATCAGGCTGAGGCTGATGGTGTGTTCCCAGTACAGAGGAACACTAATTGGTCTCCTCCCCTTGTGAGTCCCCTCCGCAACAGTTAGAATCACTCCCTAGGGTACACATATAACCCCCTCACCCCCTAGTGTTAACCCCTTCCCTGTCATATTTACACAGTAATCATGTATAAATGCATTTTTATAGCACTGATCGCTGTATAAATGTGAATGGTCCCAAAATAGTGTCAAAAGTGTCCGAAATGTGCGCCACAATATTGCCATCAAGATAAGAATCACAGATCGCCACCATTACTAGTAAAAAAAAAAATATATAACAATAAAAATCCAATAAATATATCCCCTATTTTGTAGATGCTTTAACTTTTGCATAAACCAATAAATATACACTTATTACGTAGAATACATATCAGCCTAAACTGAGGGAAAAAAAATATATATTTTTTTAATGGGATATTTATTATAGCAAAAAGTAAAGATATTGTGTTTTTTTCAAAATTGATGCTATTTTTTTAAATTATAGCGCAAAAAATAAAAAACACAGAGGTGATCAAATACCACCAAAAGAAAGCTCTATTTGTGGGGGGGGGGAAAAATTATCAAAATTTAATATGGGTACAGTGTTGCATGACCGCGCAATTGTCACTCAAAGTGTAACAGCGCTGAAAGCTGAAAATTGGTCTGGGCAGGAAGGGGGTGAAAATGCCCTGTATTGAGGTGGTTAATAAAAAATGCAGGCCCTTGCACTATTGAGTTGTTGGTAGAACTAAAGGATATTACATAATGGGATTTCAACATAAATACCTGAACAGGTAAGAATGCAGACCTCAGATCAGACAAATATGTGCAGAATCTTATAACAGACCAGTTTGCTGCTTGGGCCTCATGCACACTGGACCGTTCAACAATGTGCACCACATTCCGGTTTGTGTTTGTGGCATCGGGAGGCACAGGGGCAGTGTCCAGGTCACTGCATGCAGATAGGCCGGTAGTAGGCTGCAGTATATCCCTGACCTGAAGGTGGCACTGTGCTGTTTCTTCAGGCTGGCCGGGAACCATTGAGTCTCACTAATTTTTTTCTCTGCTACGAAGAGAGTCCCTCACAAGTCCTTAAATAGGAGATTCTTTGCCATTCGGTGTGTCCGTAATGTGGGAGTAATATAGAGACAGAGCCCACTGCTGAATTGCAAGAGAGTAGGAGTGGTGATAGGGAGAGATGCCTTATAAGGAGAAAAAGAAAAGGCTTTTCCTTACAGGGTGTCTCCTGTCTCAGCCATAGAACGTCTCCCACCGGCAGCTGAATAACTGCAAAGACATTGGGGATTGAAGGGTGACTCAGTATCCTTATACCTCCACTAAGGGAAGGGCTCCTTTGGCATTCTGTGATCTGTAAGTGTTGTTAATAAAACAACCTTAGTGAGAGTTACTCACATTCAGAGACAGATATGCCCACATCACAGGTTTTCTGCAATTCAGGCCTTATATGTATGTTTAAAAGCAAATTTACATTATTCACTCCCCTTCAAGAGGAGAGAAGAGAATAAAAGGAACTTTAAATGTGCCATAGCCAAAACAAAAATAAAAAACAAGGAAATAAAAAAAAAAATTGTCAAAATTACACACATCAATAATATAAAAATATATCTAAACACATCTTATGTGGTGCTATATATGATATATCATGGGACAGGTAAGGAAACTTGTTACAATATCAGGAATTCTGTTTGCCTCTGTCCAAACATAATAAAAGCGTGTTTCGCTAATACTGCTTCATCAAGATCCACACCAGCAGAAAGAAGCACACTGTGTATATTAAAATAGAATTAGAATATGTGTATCATAATTTTTATTGATGTTTGTAAAAAAGATGTCGATTTTTTTAATACCTTGTTTTTTTGTTTTTGGTTACGGCACATTTAAAGTCCCTTTAAATGTGTAAAGTCATTAGCTGTTGTGCAGTGGCGGCTGGTGCTCTATTTTTTTGAGGGTGGGGGCAGCAAACAAATCCCCCCAACCTGCCCGCCCACTTGCTAGCCTGCTCGTTTGCCCGACTGCTCGTTAGCCCACCAGCCCCGCACACACCCCATCCAAGTCACGGGCGGCTTTCCGGATTCCCCTCCCGGCCAATCCAGTTGCTTCTCTTCCTGGCCAACCTGGTCTTAGGACCTGCTTTCTGTCCTGATTGGCCAGGTGGAGAAGCAGAAAGACAGTAGAAAATCAACATTCGCTAATGTCACAAGTGGGTGGGCTCGGGTCCAACCTTTCTGATGGCAATTAGAGCCTCAGGCTCTAATTATGTGCTTCACAAAAACAAACAAAAAAAAACATAGAAATCCGTGTCTGAAAAATAAAAACAATATCTAATATTCTTGTATCTCATGGGCGTTTCTGGATGAATAGCATTGATAGTCAGACTGACGTAAAACAATGTGTGAGTTTATTGTCACACAGTTGGCATCATAAATACAATGTAAAAAATTTAATAGTTCAGTTCAGTGTAGGCAAAAATATATGAAATTATAAATAGAATAAATAGTTATAAAGCTGTAATAAGCTTATAAAAGCACGTGTTCTTCATGGCTGCTGCCTTCTGTCTCCATGCTGTCTTGTGTAACCAAAAAGAAGCAGGAAATGACTTTCTAATGCTACGTACACACGACGAGCGGAATGTCCGACAGAAAAAGTCAAGGGAAGCTTTTCATCGTATATTCCGATTGTGTGTATGCCTCATCTGACTTTTTTTTTTTGAAAATTCTGACGGACCTAGAAATAGAACATGTTCTAAATATTTCCGACTGAACCAATTCCTATCGGGAAACCGCTTGTCTGTATGCTGTTCCGACGTACCAAAAACGACGCATGCTCTGTAGCAAGTATGAGAGTAAGCGCTTGATGTGGTAAAACTAGCGTTCGTATTGGAGCTAGCACATTCCTCATGCTGCTAATTCTGTGATCTTTTAATGCAGCGCATTCTTTTCTTCTTTATAATGCTAGAAGAATGAAGTTGTTTTGCTGCTCATATTCACACAAACTTTTTTCTTCTTAATTTATCCTCATTTCATGAATAATATTGCATTATTTAAAAGCCAGATCTCCATAATAATGTTTAAAATTATTTTTTATAGTCATATTTTATTATTTTTTATTTCATCAAGATTTTTTTTAGGATTAATTAAAAATAATTTTCTAGTGATGTCATTTTTTTTGGAGGTTTGTCACGTTTCCACAATAACATTATTATCTACTATTTTTTATTAACCTCAATGAGGTTGTTAATTTGACATTGTCTTTTTGAAATATACCTGCCTATTCACAAACTGTCCTTTTTGTAAAAAAAACACATAGGAAAGTATTTTTGGAAATTAAATCTCCATTTATTTTGAGTAACAAAATAAAGAGGAAGGCAACGCTGGAGAAACTTTTGGAATATGCGAAGCCTTTTGGCCCCCAGGGCACACATCAAGTCTGTGAAAAAGAAAATTGGAAGCTTGGGGAGTCCATATAATTTGGAGCCCAATCTGGTCCAGGAATCCCAGAGATTAGGACCAGCAGCAGATGACATATCTGTTCTCAGGCTGTGGTACTACACCAGCCTGTGTCTTCTATTAGACCAGACTGAACCCAAGCCATCACTTTCTTGTCTTCCCTGCAGCCTTCCCTCCATGCTTCCCTGCAGCCTTCCCTGCAGGCTTCCTTGGAGGCTGTGCCTTTGGTGGGGGACTTGTGGCAAGAGGAGGAGGAGGAGAAGGATGGGCTTGCTCATATATGTGGCTGTTCTTAGTCAGCTGGCCCCTCAACCCCTTCTGAAGGGCCTCAAAAATAATTCCCTCAAAGAGGAGGCGTTGGCCCTTCTTTAATTCTAGCACCCTGGTGGCTAGATAGCAGCCATAGGCCTCTGCAGCGTTGGTGGGGCTCCTGAGTAGGGATGGGCCGAACAACCCCCGTTCGATTCGCACCAGAACATGCGAACAGGCAAAAAATTAGTTCGAACACCGTTAAAGTCTAGGGGACACGAACATGAAAAATCAAAAGTGCTAATTTTAAAGGCTTACAGTGGTGTGAAAAAGTGTTTGCCCCCTTCCTCATTTCCTGTTCCTTTGCATGTTTGTCACTGTCACGATCACTCTGACGTTTCGGCCAAACACAGGAGTCTTACCCGTCGAAACCTGTCGTGGAAAGTCCGTCGTTTCCCTTTGACGCGCGCTAAAGCTAACGAACGCATTCGCGTCGACGCGAACGCTCGCGCACACGCACGCAGGTCACGAACGGGTGCACGTGTACGTGCAAGGGCGCGCTGACCCGTCGTACGTTCGTTTGGCGCCCTAAGGTCTTCTTTAGTCACTGGCTCCCTTCTATCCGTGCTGTCCAGTCTACAGCGTGTCCGTGATCTTGCTCTCAGTATCTGTACCCGTTACCTTGGTTCCTGATATCCGGCTTGTTCCTTGACCTTGATCCGTTGCTGCCTGCCTACGACCCCTGCTTGTCTGACCACGTCTCTGCCTCATCCTCTGTACCTTGCTGATCGATTCCTGCTGACCCGGCCTGTACCCGACTCCGCTGTTCCTGTTGTCCGTCTGAGTTCCTGTGTTACCGGACGTCTGCTCACCAGCCAGTTCCCGCACTTGTGCCCGCCTGCTACAGTCCAGCACCACCTGCTCTACCAACTTGCTGTCGGTGCCCAGCTGATTATCCGGACTGGTACTACCTGCCAGGCACTTGTGCCCCCTGAGCTATTGAATACCTGTCTCCACCTCCAGGGGTTCATTAACCAGGGGATACGAGGGGCCGCTCCCTGCATTCCAGGCTCAACTACTAGGTACGTGACAGTCACACTTAAGTGTTTCGGAAAATCAAACCAATTTAAACAATAGTCAAGGACAACACAAGTAAACACAAAATGCAATTTGTAAATGAAGGTGTTTATTATTAAAGGTGAAAAAAAATCCAAACCATCATGGCCCTGTGTGAAAAAGTGATTGCCCCCTAAACCTAATAACTGGTTGGGCCACCCTTAGCAGCAACAACTGCAACCAAGCGTTTGCGATAACGTGCAATGAGGCTTTTGAGGGGTTCATTAACCAGGGGATACGAGGGGCCGCTCCCTGCATTCCAGGCTCAACTACTAGGTACGTGACAGTACTGGACAGCCATGTCCGAGCCTGCGCAGGGAGCCTCCCCCATGGACGAGCTCTGCCACCACCTGGCCGGCCTTACCCAGGCAGTTAAGAACCTACAAGAGGGCTACGGTAGACTGGAGGAACAAATCCAGGCGCTATCCGCTTCTGCACCAGTGGCTCCTGGGGCTCATGCCCCACCATCAGTCGTGATGCTCCCACCTGAACCCAGGGTCCCAACTCCGGAATGGTTCGCAGGAGACCGGAGCAAGTTCAGGGCGTTCCGCAACTCTTGCGAACTCTATTTCGCCCTACAACCCAGGACTTTCTCCCTTGAGGCGACAAAAGTGGGATTCGTCATCTCCCTGCTAAGCAATGAACCCCAGGCCTGGGCACACCGTCTGTTGGAACGGAAGGACCCATCCTTAGACTCCATGGACATCTTCTTCCAGGCAATGTCCAGGCTTTATGAGGATCCCCAACTAGCCGCAACTGCAGAAGCAGCCCTACATGCCCTGCAACAAGGTCGCAGACCTGTGGAAGACTACGTCTCAGAGTTCCGACGATGGAGTGCAGACACAGATTGGAACAACGCGGCCCTGCGGTACCAGTTCCGCACGGGTCTCTCCGAGGCTCTGAAAGACGAGCTGGCACGTGTGGGTGTTCCCGAGACCCTGGAGGCCCTGATAGACGCTTCTATCCAGATTGACAGGCGTTTGAGGGAGCGCCGCCAAGAACGATCTTCCGCAACTTCCCGTCCGATTTGGATGTTACCACGGGTGCCTAGTCACCCAACTCCGCCTGTTCCAGTCGCATCCACAGTGGACACCCCGGAGCCCATGCAGCTGGGGCTACTCCGCCCATCTCTGACTCCAGAAGAGCGCCAGCGTCGTCGGGTCAACAACCTCTGCCTATACTGCGGAGAACCAGGGCACTTTGTTCGTTCCTGCCCGGCTAAGACGCGTAAGTGCCTCCTTGTCCCACCTGTTCCCTCACCTGTGTTGCCTGATAACATCTCCCATCTAGCTGTTCCTGTTCTCTTACAGCTTCCAGGAAGGACTGTCTCAACCCACGCGGTTATTGATTCCGGGGCATGCAGTGGCTTTGTAGATTCGTCCTTCGCCCGAAAGAACAGGATCCCTCTCAGACCAAGGGAGAAGGGGCTCTCGGTATACCTGGCCGATGGGTCTACCTTGGAATCAGGACCAGTAACCCAGGAGACCAGTCCTCTACCCGTTGTCATCGCTGGGTCTCACCAAGAACTCCTTTGCCTAGACGTCATCCAGTCTCCTCTGTTCCCCATCATCCTAGGCATGCCTTGGTTGAAGGCACACAACCCACGCATTGATTGGGCCACCGGAGTAATTGAATTTTCCTCGGACTACTGCCACCGGCATTGTTGCCCGACCCCCAACGGGGACTCTTCTGTCCTTCTCTGTCTGGATTCGGATGAGGAAACCCGACAAGCCGTGCCTGAGCAATACCACGCTTTTCTGGACGTCTTCAGTAAGAAGGGGGCAGAAACTCTCCCTCCTCATAGGCCTTATGATTGCCCTATTGAACTGCTCCCGGGGGCAGAAATCCCCTTCGGAAGGATCTTCCCCCTATCCGAATCCGAACTGAGTACCCTGAAGTCCTACTTGGACGATAATCTTGAAAAAGGGTTCATCCGACCTTCTACCTCCCCAGCCGGCGCTGGGATCTTCTTCGTGGAAAAGAAGGACCATTCTCTGCGCCCATGTGTGGATTATCGGGCGCTAAACAAGATCACCGTTAAAAATCGCTACCCTCTGCCATTAGTACCTGAACTTTTCCAGAGACTGGGTTCCGCTAAGCTGTTCACAAAGCTGGATCTTCGGGGTGCCTACAACCTCGTCCGTATCAGAAAGGGCGATGAATGGAAAACAGCCTTTCGTACCCGCTTCGGACACTACGAATACCTAGTGATGCCATTCGGGTTGTGTAATGCCCCGGCCACGTTCCAGCATTTTGTCAACGACATTTTTAGAGACTTTCTTGATTTGTTTGTGATTATTTACTTGGATGACATACTAATTTTTTCTTCCACTTTAGCCATCCACAGAGAACATGTTAAGAAGGTTCTGACCCGCCTCCGCTTCCACGGCCTGTACGCCAAGCCCGAAAAGTGCGTTTTCGAAAAAGAGAGTATTCAGTTCCTCGGCCTGATTATCTCGGTTCAAGGGGTAGAGATGGATCCCCAGAAGATCTCCGCAATCCAGGACTGGCCTGCCCCCTCCGATAGGAAGGGAGTTCAGCGATTTGTGGGCTTCGCGAACTTTTATCGCAAGTTCATAAAGGGATTCTCCTCTATCATCGCTCCCATTACCGGGCTGACCAAGCAGGGCTCAAAGTTCCGCTGGACCCCTGAGGCACAAGAGGCCTTCAAAACCCTGAAGAAGTTGTTCGTCTCAGCTTCGATCCTGAAGCACCCTGATCCCACTCTACCATACACCCTTGAAGTTGACGCTTCGGAAGTAGCAGTCGGAGCTATACTCTCCCAGAGGCAGGGACCCAAGTCCTTACTCCACCCAGTCGCCTTTTTTTCCCGCAAATTATCTGAAGCCGAAAGAAATTATGACGTTGGTGATCGCGAGCTATTAGCAATCAAGTCTGCACTTGAGGAGTGGCGCTATCTGCTAGAGGGGGCTATCCATCCAATCCTGGTTTATACGGACCACAAAAACTTAGAATATCTAAAGACAGCTAAAAGGTTGAAGCCTCGTCAAGCCAGGTGGGCACTCTTTTTCTCGAGGTTCGTATTCCATATAACTTACCGTCCCGGATCCAAGAATACGAAGCCAGACGCTTTGTCTCGCATGTTTAGCCAGCCGGAAGATTCGCCTCCCATCGACACCATTCTTCCTGCTGGAAACTTTCTCTTACTCCAAGGAGATGTGATCTCTCAAGTTAAGCAGGCCTCCATAGGCGCCTCACCTCCACCCGGTATCCCGCTGTCTTCCAATGATGACCTTATGTGGCATGGGAACAGGATCTTTGTCCCCCAGGCAGTTCGGACCCTGGTCCTGGCCTCCTGTCATGACCATCCCATGGCTGGCCACTTTGGGATATTCAAGACACTAGAATTGCTCAGGCGTAACTTCTGGTGGCCGCGGATGAAGGAAGACTGCAAGAGTTACATACAGGCCTGCGCTACCTGCATTCGGAGTAAGGGCGACAAGTCAAGAGCCTGGGGCTTACTAAGACCACTACCTGTTCCTGATAGACCATGGAGAATGATCTCCATGGATTTTATTGTTGAACTTCCCCCTTCGGAGAACCATACAACGATCTTTGTCGTAGTCGATAGGCTCACTAAAATGGCTCATTTCTCGCCCATGAAGGGCACCCCCTCAGCCGCGGAGACAGCTAACGCTTTCATAAAGGAAATAGTAAGACTTCATGGCATCCCCGCCAACATCACATCTGATAGGGGGGTGCAGTTTACCTCTAGATTCTGGAGGGCACTCTGTGGAACTCTGAAGGTTGACCTCTGCATGTCCTCGGCCTACCACCCGCAGACCAACGGTCAGACCGAGAGGACGAACCAGACATTAGAACAGTACCTTCGCTGCTTCTCGTCCTTCTCACAAGACGATTGGGTCTCCCTGCTACCCATGGCCGAGTTCGCCTACAATAACACAGTCCATTCAGCTACCAAGCAGTCTCCTTTCTATGCAAACTTCGGGTACCATCCGTTGTTTTTGTCAGGCAATCTTCCCGAATGTTCGGTACCAGCGGTTCAGAAGAGACTTGATTTCTTTGAAGAGAATAATAAGCTCTTACAAGAAACCTTGGCTAGGTCGCAAGAACATAACAAGGAAGTCTTCGACAGAAGGAGAAGAGGGGAGCTGGACCTTAAGGCCGGGGATCGGGTCTGGTTGTCCACCCTAAATCTCAGACTATCCTGTCCCTCCAAGAAATTGGGCCCAAAATTCCTGGGTCCCTTTCCGATCAAAAGGAAATTAAATGACGTGGCATTTGAACTAGAACTCCCTGAGTCCTTCCGAATTCATCCGGTGTTCCACGTATCGCTTCTCAAACCTGCAGTCAAGGACCCCTTCTCTGACAGGATTTCCTGTCCTCCGGAACCTGTGTTGGTCAATGGGGAGATTGAGTTCGAAATTGAGGCCATCCTGGACTGTAGGAAGAGAAGAAACCAGGTCCAATTCTTAGTCAAGTGGAAGGGGTATGGACCCGAAGAGAACTCCTGGGAGCCAGAGGCTAATATCCATGCCAAGAGACTCATCCGTGCCTTCAAGAATTCCCACCCGAACAAGTGGGCTCGGTTGGGCATCCGGGGGCTGCCCCTTGGGGGGGGGGGCAATGTCACGATCACTCTGACGTTTCGGCCAAACACAGGAGTCTTACCCGTCGAAACCTGTCGTGGAAAGTCCGTCGTTTCCCTTTGACGCGCGCTAAAGCTAACGAACGCATTCGCGTCGACGCGAACGCGCGCGCACACGCACGCAGGTCACGAACGGGTGCACGTGTACGTGCAAGGGCGCGCTGACCCGTCGTACGTTCGTTTGGCGCCCTAAGGTCTTCTTTAGTCACTGGCTCCCTTCTATCCGTGCTGTCCAGTCTACAGCGTGTCCGTGATCTTGCTCTCAGTATCTGTACCCGTTACCTTGGTTCCTGATATCCGGCTTGTTCCTTGACCTTGATCCGTTGCTGCCTGCCTACGACCCCTGCTTGTCTGACCACGTCTCTGCCTCATCCTCTGTACCTTGCTGATCGATTCCTGCTGACCCGGCCTGTACCCGACTCCGCTGTTCCTGTTGTCCGTCTGAGTTCCTGTGTTACCGGACGTCTGCTCACCAGCCAGTTCCCGCACTTGTGCCCGCCTGCTACAGTCCAGCACCACCTGCTCTACCAACTTGCTGTCGGTGCCCAGCTGATTATCCGGACTGGTACTACCTGCCAGGCACTTGTGCCCCCTGAGCTATTGAATACCTGTCTCCACCTCCAGGGGTTCATTAACCAGGGGATACGAGGGGCCGCTCCCTGCATTCCAGGCTCAACTACTAGGTACGTGACAGTCACACTTAAGTGTTTCGGAAAATCAAACCAATTTAAACAATAGTCAAGGACAACACAAGTAAACACAAAATGCAATTTGTAAATGAAGGTGTTTATTATTAAAGGTGAAAAAAAATCCAAACCATCATGGCCCTGTGTGAAAAAGTGATTGCCCCCTAAACCTAATAACTGGTTGGGCCACCCTTAGCAGCAACAACTGCAACCAAGCGTTTGCGATAACGTGCAATGAGGCTTTTACAGCGTCCTGGAGGAATTTTGGCCCACTCATCTTTGCAGAATTGTCCTAATTCAGTTACATTAGAGGGTTTTCGAGCATGAACGGCCTTTTTAAGGTCATACCACAACATCTCAATAGGATTCAGGTCAGGATTTTGGCTAGGCCACTCCAAAGTCTTCATTTTGTTTTTCTTCAGCCATTCGGTGGTGGACTTGCTGGTGTGTTTAGGATCATTGTCCTGCTGCAGAACCCAAGTTCGTTTCAGCTTGAGTACACGAACAGATGGTGGGACATTCTCCTTCAGGATCTCTTGGTAGACAGCAGAATTCATAGTTCCTTTTATCACGGCAAGTCTTCCAGGTCCTGAAGCAGCAAAACAGCCCCAGACCATCACACTACCAGCACCATATTTTACTGTTGGTATAATGTTCTTTTTATGAAATGCAGTGTTCCTTCTACGCCAGATATACTTGGATACACACCTTCCAAAGAGTTCCACTTTTGTCTCATCGGTCCACAGAATGTTGTCCCAAAAGTCTTGGGGATCATCAAGATGTGTTGTGGAGAAATTGAGACGAGCTTTGATGTTCTTTTTGCTCAGCAGTGGTTTTCTCCTTGGAACTCTGCCATGCAGGCCATTTTTGCCCAGTCTTTTCCTGATGGTGGAGGCATGAACGCTGACCTTAACTGAGGCAAGTGAGGCCTGCAGTTCCTTGGACGTTGTTGTGGGGTCTTTTGTGACCTCTTGGATGAGTCGTCGCTGCGCTCTTGGGGTAATTTTGGGCGGCCGGCCACTCCTGGGAAGGTTCACCACTGTTCCATGTCTTCGCCATTTGTGGATAATGGCTCTCACTGTGGTTCGCTGGATTCCCAAAGCTTTGGAAATGGCTTTATAACCCTTTCCAGACTGATAGATCTCAATTACTTTCTTTCTCAATTGTTCCTGAATTTCTTTGGGTCTCGGCATGATGTGTAGCTTTTAAGGATCTTCTGGTGGACCTTACTGTGTCAAGCAGCTCCTATTTAAGTGATGCCTTGATTGTGAACAGGTGTGGCAATAATCAGGCCTGGGTGTGGCTAGAGAAATTGAACTCAGGTGTGGACAACCAGTTATAGTATGTTTTAACAAGGGGGGCAATCACTTTTTCACACAGGGCCATGATGGTTTGGATTTTTTTTCACCTTTAATAATAAACACATTCATTTACAAATTGCATTTTGTGTTTACTTGTGTTGTCCTTGACTATTGTTTAAATTGGTTTGATGTTCCGAAACACTTAAGTGTGACAAACATGCAAAGGAACAGGAAATGAGGAAGGGGGCAAACACTTTTTCACACCACTGTATATGCATGATATTGTCATAAAAAGTGTTTGGGGACCTGGGTCTTGCCCCAGGGGACATGTCCGCGGCTTTTGAATTTTCCGCAAACACCCCAAATTGTTCGCTATTGTTTGAATCGAGCGGTCGGCTGGTCAACATGAACTTAACAGAACACACTGAAGAACAGCAAGTCCTGTGAAGAGCGAGCTGAAAATCAGCAACGAGCGGACAAGAACGCACTGAAAAACAGATACGAACTGACTGCACGCACTGAAGACCAGATGGAAAACCCACAAGCACAAACTGAACAGCAGTAAAACGATCTGAAAAAGCAGGAGTCTGAAAAGCACAAATTGTCTCTAACCAAACTTCTACTAACACCAGATTAGCAGAAGGAGCCCAAAGGATGGTGCACTGGGTCTTGAACTTCCTTTTTCTAGTCCCGTCGTACGTGCTGTACATTACCGCATTCTTGACGATCAGACTTTTGTGTGATCGTGTGTACGCAGGACAGTTTCAGCAGAACTCTGACGGAAAAACCTTCAGAGTTTATTCCAATGGGAAAACCGCTGGGAGAATTCAGCTGTTCCAACTTGTTAAAATGTCTTTGTATGAATATGTCTGTGTCATCTCCCTAGTGGGTGTGTGTGTGTGTATGTCTGTCTGACCTTCGATATCGAAGCGTTGGCTTCGTATGTTACATGTGAACGTCATAACTTCACAAAAACGTAGAACCTTGTAAGGCACTAATTAATTTCTGCTAACTTCAGCAATATGCTATACAAAAGTAGATACTAACTCAGAGAATCATATATGGAGTTGGATTGACAATCCTACATGTACCACTTGTAGTAATGTGCTGATCATGTAGTGTCCTATAACCAAACATCTACTAATATGAACACATATTACCAACTTTAACTACATTAAGTAACTATATACTAATACTTATTAATATGATTGAGTCTACACTAAGCTAACTTAACCACTTTCTGACCGCCTCACACAGATATACTGTGGCAGAAGGGCACATACAGGCAGATTAACGTACCTGTACTTTGCCCTTTAAGAGGCGGCTTGCGGGCGCACATGCGCCACCGGGAGCTCCGTAAGCGTGATCGTGGGTCCCGCGAACTGGATGTCCGCGGAGTTACCCATGATCGTCTCATGGAGAGGAAGAACGGGAATATGCTAATGTAAACAAGAATTTCCCCATTCTGCCTAATGATGCTTACACTGATCACAGCTCCCTGTAATCAGGAGCGGTGATCAGTGTCATGTCACACATAGCCCAGCCCCCCCACAGTTAGAATCACTCCCTAGGACACACTTAACCCCTACAGCGTCACCTAGTGGTTAACCCCTTCACTGCCAGTCACATTTACACAGTAATCAATGCATTTTTAACTGCTTAAGAACCGCCTCATGCGCACTTACGTCGGCAGAATGGCACAGCTGGGCACAATCATGTACCTGTATGTGGCTCTTTAAGTGCCCAGCCGTGGGTCGTGCGCACGCCGCCGGCGGCGCGCTCGCGACCCGGACATGAGCTCCGTGACCGTGGTCGCAGGACCCGTGGACCCGATCGCTGCTGGTGTCCCGCCATCGGGTCACAGAGGTGAAGAACGAGGAGAGGTCTGTGTAAACAAACCTCTCCCGTGCTTCCTACTGTGGCTGTCACCGATCGTCTGTTCCCTGTTATAGGGAAAGACTATCAGTGAGGTCACATGCCAAGCCACGCCCCCAATAGTAAAAAAAACACACACAAGTCACACATAACCCCTCCCCGCCCCCTAGTGGTTAACTCCTTCACTGCCAGTGTCATTTACACCGGAATCAGTGCATTTAAATAGCACTGATTGCTGTATAAATGACAATGGTCATTTTTGACAATATCAAAAATGTCCCATGTGTCCGCCATAATGTAGTAGTCACAATAAAAATCGCTGATCGCCGCCATTACTAGTAAAAAAAAAATATTAATAAAAATGCCATAAAACTATCCCCTATTTTGTAAACGCTATAAATTGTGCGCAAACCAATCAATCACTTATTGCAACTGAGGAAAAAAAATGTTTTTTATATATTTTTGGTGATATTTATTATAGCAAAAAGTTTTTTTTTCAAAATTGTCGCTTTATTTTTGATTATAGCGCAAAAAATTTAAAACGCAGAGGTGATCAAATACCACCAAAAGAAAGCTCTATTTGTGGCAAAAAAAAGGACGCCAATTTTGCTTGGGAGCCACGTCGCACGACCGCACAATTATCAGTTAAAGCGACGCAGTGCTGAATCGCAAAAAGGGGCCTGGTCCTTTGGCTGCAAATTGGTCCGGGGCTTGGTGGTTAATTGCACTAATCACTGTATAAATGTGAATGGTCCCAAAATCGGACCAAAAGTGTCCAATCTGTCTGCCACAATGTCGCAAATGTTGATCACCGCCATTACTAGTAAAAAAAAATTACTAAAAATGCCGTAAAACTATCCCCTACTTTGTAGACGCTATAATTTTTGCGCAAACCAATCAATGAACGCTTATTGTGGGTTTTTTACCAAAAATACGAAGAAGAATATGTAAGAAGATTTTTTTAATATATTTTTTAGGGATATTTATTATTGCAAAAAGTAAAAAAACAATAGTTTTTTTCAAAATTGTTGCAAATTTTTTGTTTATAGCGCAAAAAATAAAAACCACAGAGGTGATCAAATACCATCAAAAGAAAGCTTGATTTGTGGGGAAAAAAGGACGTCAATTTTGTTTGGGAGCCACGTTGCACAACAGCGTAATTGTCAGTTAAAACAACGCAGTGCCGAATTGCAAAAAGTGCTCTGGTCTTTGGCCAGCCAAATGGTCCGGGGCTTAAGTGGTTAACAGGATATAAACAAATATGTATTATTCCTCTAACTACATAAATACTGATCTATTCTTGACCTCCCTCGACATTCTATACCAGATACCTTATATGTCATTCTCAAACTAACTACATACACCAGATTCTTCTAGCAATACTCAGCTTTAGATGAGGATCCATTTTACTGAACATTTGATCAAGGTCATTCACACATACTATATTTATTATGACTAATCGTAAAACCAAATATGTATGCAAGCTTATCATGAATATAATATAACACTTATAAATGCTGAATTATGAATTTTAACTAATGTTCTAAAAGTGTTCAGAGCCCTGCATGGAGCTTAGGGGCCAGCGCAAGGAGATTAGGGGGGCGGCCATGTGTCCTGCGCCCCTTATGGACCAGCCACTGTTGCTTTTGTGCACTCTTTATAGGGATGGTGCTTTACTTAACCTCCCTGGCGGTATGATTATTTCTGATTTTAGGTGCTGAAAGCGGAAACATTATTTTGCATGGAAATTTGGCGTTTTATATTGTAGGCCTGCAATTCTTAGGAATAACTCTCTTAAATCTGTTCAAACCAGAGTCTAGTATAGTCCTGGGTATGATAAAGTTTATAATATAATAAATAACTATAAATAATGAAACCAAATAACAATAAAAATTATTCAATAATGTAATCAAATCCAAAAACACTGAAATTTGCTAATTTGCAGAATTGTCGCTGTCATTAGATTTGGTGTTTGATGACGGATCTCCCCACAAATCGCCATCGCTCAATTCTGCAAGTGATTCTAATTTATTATCGCTGTTTTGACATAAAGGGACACTTTTTGGTTGCTATGGACAATCTCCAAATTCCAGGCAGAAAATAACAGTATTTATAATATAAAAGTGCATTCAGGGCACTGCACAGACCACTAGGGACAAAGAGGGTGTGTAATTTTTTTATACAGTACTATAATCTGTATTGTGTATTTTTACTTTTTTGAATTTGGTGCCGATCTCCGCTCCCGTGCGTCATAATGTCGCAGGGAACGGAGCTCGGCGGCACTCAGGAATTGTGTGAATCGAGCGGAGGACGGCTCGCACACACAGCGTGGAGGACATGGCTGGATCCAGGGGACAAGGTAAGTAAGTCTCCCTGTATCCTGCAATGCGATCCCGAGTCTGGCTCGGGGTTACCGCTCGTGGTACTGAAATTCCACCCCGAGCCAGACTCGGGAATACCGCCAGGCAGGTTAAGGTTATTTATTTATTTTTTTTAACAGAAGGAATGTTTATTGAAAAATGAATTAACATAGCAGCATAGGTCATGAGAACATATTCTTGAATAGATACACAAAGGTATGAAAAACAAGAAGAAGAGTAAGGCCGCGTACACACGGGCGGATTGTCTGTCCAACTTAGTCCGCTGAACCGTGTTTCAGCGGACAATCCGCTCGTGTGTGGGCTTCAGCGGACTTTTTCAGCGGACTGTCTGACGAACAAAGTCTTACGGAATTTCCGTAATTTTGTCCGTTCAAACTTGGTTTTGTCCATCCAAACTTGGTTTCAGCGGACAGTCCGCTCGTGTGTAGGCAAGTTGGACGGACTAAGTATGGCGCATGCTCAGAAAGGATTTACACGGCCGAAGGTTGCATTGCAGTGTATAGGACGTCGTTTTTCTAGTCCCGTCGTACGTGCTGTACACATCATCACGCACGCTTTCAGCGGACTGTCTGCTCATCGTGTGTGGTCAAGTCCGTTCATTCAAATTTTGAACGGACTGTCTGTCGGATTGTCTGACGAACTTAGTTGGGCAGACAATCCGCCCGTGTGTACGCGGCCTAAGGGTCTTTCTCAGTTAGGAAGGGAAAAAGATTATCTCCACCACATCTCTTCTACCATATCTGAATCTACGGAAATAAGAAGTTGGGGTGGGGAGGAGAGGGGTGGGTGGGGTTAGAAGCAAGGAGGGAGGGGGGGACAAGGAGAGGGCAGCGGAAGAAAATGGGAATGAAAGTGGTTGTAAACCCTTACAAACCACTTTGACCTACAAGTAAGCCTAGATTAAGGCTTACCTGTAGGTCCAAGAAATATCTCCTAAACCTAAACGGTTTAGGAGATATTTACAAAACGACAGGCACCGCTGTCTACGGCTATGCTATGCATACTAGCTCATTATGCCTTTGCCTTGCAGGTTGCATTTTTTTTTTTAAAGTGCCTTTACTTCCTCTTGAAGTCGAGCATAACAAGGAACCTTATGAAGTAGCATCATCATAATAAGCAATTCTTGACAACTATCTTACACCGCGAGGTCTCCTGTATCCATGACGGCCACACTTTGTCTAATTTCTTTGGGCAGTTACACCCCATATAAGTTAGCTTGTACAGAGGTAATATTGTATTTATCATGGATATTCACACTAAAAGCATGAACACTGTAGGGGAAATTTACTAAAACTGGAGTACTCAGAATCTGATACAGTTGTGCATGGTAGCCAATCAGCTTCTAACTTTACAAATAAAAAATAAACTGCGCTCAGGAAGAAACTAAATTAATAAAAAAAAATTATAATAATAAATTAAAATAAAAATGTAACTAAGAAAATATATAAAATAAAATAAAGGCCGCAGCTCTGAGTGGGATACACACACTAGAGTAAATTGTAGGAAGATTTGAAAAGCTGCGCCACTAATCCTAATCAGTAATAGAAAATATCGAAGGAATCAATGGCACACACATAAAATGAATATTTGTTGCCGATTGTATAAATAACATTAATATCGCACCAATTAATTGAGCAAAACGGACATTAAAAAATATAGATACTATATAACAGAAAAAACAGCTTGCAGAGAGCCAAGGCTGGAAAATAAAGTCCACTATGTATGTTCTTATCAGGACACCACGGTGAATCCACACGAAACTGCAAACCAGTGCCCATCACCGAGATTGAGATGCGCTTACCAGATGTAGGTTAGATAATAGCCTTAATGGTAAATCATCCATAGCAGGTGATAGTCCTAATAATAAATCATCCGTATCATTATCCTTGCGTCAAACGCTAACTGATCTGCTGTCACCAGTGTATGGCAGTATCGCAAAACAACAACTTCCACGGTCAGCAATCGGGTATGTCACCAGCATTAGCCCCAGAAAGAAAAAGATGGCTCCATAGTGTAAAAACATTCAGATATTTTATTATATTATAAACAATTGCACTTACGTAAAGTATCCATTAAAACAGCAAACGAAAATAAATCCCAAAAAGCCGGCCAGCATTCAAAAGCCCATCCTCCCCTCGTAGAGCATGGTGGCATCACTGCGTACCTTCTCAGATGCGTTTCGTCATAGATGACGTTATCAATGGGGAGCGTCTAACTTTAGCTTGTTCAGTTAAGCTTTGGCAATAAAACCTGGAAGCCAATTGGTTTCTACGAAGAATTGTACCAGATTTTTAACTTTCCAGTTTTAGTAAATAACCCCCTGTATGTACATTACAGCCTTTGATAGACTGGACACTGCACCTATGCATATGAAAATGCCAGGATTTGACACACAGAGGCTAAACACCCAGTGTACATGAGATCTTATGCATACTGGTAGTGTTGGGGTGCAAGGTTATACTAATACATTAGGAATAGGTATCCTCATCCTTATAATGCATGTATTCGGGGGAAAAGGGAGGCATATGCACAAAAAACCCCCCAAGAAAAAGCTTTTCAAATGTGCCGAGCCCCAATATTGGAAGGACTATCTCGATACCATAGGGATATTAAAATTAAGAGTTTTTATTACAAAGAATTTTAACAGAATAATGTGGTACAAAAATAGAGATATTAAAAGTTACAGAGCCTAAAAATTGCTTTGTCACAATTATACAGATATACAAACACAATGCAGAGGCGTCTCCAATCTAAGTCGTACAGGAGAGGCCAGTGCTCCACAATGGAAATTGATGCCCAAAATCAGTGACGGTGTCAATTGCTCTCAACTAGTTTCGCGAACAATAGTCGCTTCTTCAGGAGATATTTGGAACATGCCTATTTTGGGTAGATACTAATTTCCAAGATAAAAGAGAAAAGAGAAAATTACAAGAAATCATAATAATAACATATAGATCATATATTTAATACAGGAAGTTTTTTGCAAGCATTGACACAGAGGGAAATGAGGCTTACCGGTCAGAGACCCCACAATGATCGCACAGCTAGGGTGGTGCCCAGCTGTCAATAGGGTAGGCCACCCTTGGGGGCGGACACAGGAGGACAAAAGAGTTAGCCAGGCAAATTGAACTGTAATAAAAATTACAAACGGCCATAGTCAGCAGATTTAATGAATTAAGGATACATAAAAAAAGGGGGTTAAGAAAGGGGGAGGGGGAGGTGGGGGAAGGAAAGGGGGAAGGGGAAGATTCCTGCTATGCATGCTATGCATGTTATGTGAAACACCACACTTTCCACCTACGTGCAGCGAAGCACCTTAACACGTCATAGCAGTGATTTACCAATACTTATCTTCCAGGTTCCAGAAGCATCTAAAACTTTCCCTCTTTGAATGTCCTCCAGCATCATATTCCATAAAATATCAGAGCTCTTTTCAAGTCACTCTAATGTCCCGTACACACGGTCGGGCTTTCCAATGGAAAATGTGCGATCGGATTGTGTTGTCAGAAATTCCGATCGGGTGTGGGCTCCAACTGACTTTTTCCGCCGGAATTTCCGACACATGAAGTTTGAGAGCTGGATCTATAATTTTCCTAAAACAAAATCTGATAGTTTCAATTCCGACCGTGTGTAGACAAATCCGATGCACAGAGTGCCACGCATGCTCAGAATAAATTATGAGATGAAAGCTATTGGCTACTGGCCCCTTTATCATCCCGTCGTACGTGTTGTGCGTCACCTCCTTTTGACAACTTTGTGCGACCGTGTGTATGCAAGAGAAGTTTGGGCCAAAATCAGTCAGATAAAATCAGACGGAATGTCCGACCGTGTGAACAGGACTTTAACCAGCGGCGTTTGCAGTTAAACGGGTGCTACTGGCACCTTTGTATGTCACTTTGCTTGCTGCAAAGCTCAAATTTTGCATGTTCTCTCTGTACCTGCATGGGTTTCTTCTGGGTACACTCCGAAGATATGCATACCTCCCAACATTCTGAGATGAGATTGAGGGACACCTATTAGCAAAAGTAGGTAGTCATAGGAAACACCCCCATCATGCCCCATTAAAGGAGAATTTTACAAAAAAATAATTGGTTAAACCCACAAGTCCTTTTTTAACACTACTATTCCTTTATATTGTCTTTTGGAATTTAAAAATGCAGCAATTTAGAAATTAGATGAAAGGTTTAGCACTGGAAATCACATTTTGATAGATAAATAGTGCATTTTATATACAGCTATGCAGATCAGACCAGAATGAGGGACAAATGAGGAGGAAAGGGGGACAGAGGGAATTTGTTCCAAAGCAGGGACAGTCCCTCAAAATCAGGGACAGATGGGAGCTATGGATATGCTAGTATTTTAAATTGCTCCTGTCAAAATTGGCCCTAGTATATATATGAATATTAGTTAATGGACCTTAGATAGTAAGCTCTTTGAGTGCAGGGACTGACGTGAATGTACAATACTGTATGTAGATTGTTGGTACTATATAAATACATGCAATAAATAAAATATAAGTTACTTCTTGATTCCCAGTAGTTGCTACAATACCTGAAAATCTATGATCCCACCCTGTATGGTGTGTGATAGGATTATGTTCTATATTTGTCTACCACTGGACCCAAGGGATAATCAGAGATGATCAGTAGGTCTGTAGCATTAACAGGTCAAAAGAGAAAGGCAATTGTAGGATAACCACTCAAAAGTAATTAGTTGAGATAATGATAAAAAAAAGTATACTGGCACGGCACACAATTGACTCCTGTCATCTGATCTGCTGGATGCACTCTTTCTGTCTCTTTCACTCTCTTTATCTATATGTACAGAGTACAAAATGTAAAAAGATATATATATATATATATATATATATATATATATATATATAAGCTATGGTAATAGATCCTCACAGAGGCTTGACTCACCACCATGCCTACCAACCCCTCAGTCATCACCACTGCACCAGAATGTTACTCCGCCCCTCCCCCCGTCACTACTGTGCTCTTCCCTTCTCACCTTCTCATCACCATTCCTAAAGCCTTTCCATCACTCTTAATGCTGCTCACCAACCCCTCACCCACTACTGCAACTGATTCCCCTTCTCCTTCCCCTGCATCACACCTGTGCCCCAACCACCATCTCACCACTTTGTATGAACCCCATCCTCTCCCCCCACTTCACTTGCCACTGCACCAACACCTGCCTCAGCACTCACCGCCACTGCACCAGAGTACATTTTATGCTCTTCACCACTGCAGTGATGTGCCTTTCCACATTCAGCCTAGTCAATGAACCAGCACACTTTTGCTAATACAGTATATACTATAATTTAAAAGTTAAATAGTTCATCTGGTTGAAAACAGACAAAAAGTCCATCCAGTTCAACCAATAAAAAGGGGAAACAAAATTAAACTTTTTTTTTTTTTCCAATCCCATATATACAATCCTATACCCACAGTTGATCCAAAGGAAGGCAAAAAGCATGATCCAATTTACTCCAGCATCGGGGAAAATTCCTTCCTGATCCCCCGAGAGGCAATCAGATGATTCCTGGATCAACTTTACCTATACATGTTAGTACCCAGTTATATTATGTACATTTAGGAAAGAATCTAGACCTTTTTTAAAGCAATCTACTGAGCTGGACAGAACCACCTCTGGAGGGAGTCTATTCCACATTTTTACAGCTCTTACTGTGAAGAAGCCTTTGCATATTTTGAGATTAAATTTCCTTTCCTCCAGATGTAAAGAGTGCCTCCTTGTCCTCTGTGATGACCTTAAAGTGAATAACTCAACACCACGTTCACTATATGGACCACTTATGTATTTATACATGTTGATCATATTCCCCCAAATCTCCTCTTCTCAAATGAAAATAAGTTCAGTTCCTCTAATCTTTCCTCATAGCTGAGCTCCTCAATGCTTCTTATCAGTATGGTTGCCCTTCTCTGCACTTTCTCCAGTTCCCCGATATCCTTTTTGTGAACTGGTGCCTAAAATTGAACTGCATATTCCAGATGAGGTTTTACTAATGATTTGTACAGGGGCAAAATGATATCTCTCTCTGGTGTCTATACCTCCCTTAATACCTCCCTTATGAAAGGATTTTGCTCTCTTTATAAACCACAGCTTGGCGTTACATGCCATTATTAAGCCTATTATCTACTAGAACACCCAGATCCTTCTCCACTATGGATTGCCCCAGTTGTTCTCCCAGTATGTATGATGCTCAGTGGCGGCCCGTCCATAGGGGGCGCTCGGCACCGCCCCCTCAAGCTTTTGTTAAAAAAAGTCACTTTAAGAGTGACCAGGCGCCGGACACATGGCGCTCTATGGGAAGCTTCCCAGCTTGCAATTTAGGGCGTGTGCAATGCGCCACAAACACTTCCACTCTTCAGTGATTTATCCCTGGCTCTTCTCCATTTTTTTCGTTGGCCGGGACCAGAGGGCGACTGGGCGGTAATTTTTCAGCACTACAGCGTCACTTCCAGTTTCTCTGCAGTTGGAGTGGAGTGTAAACACTGCAGAGACTACGCTACTGCAGCCCGGTACCCTGTGATGTGAGGCTGGGAGCGGATCACAGCGGATCACAGATGCAGCGGGTCAGATGGGTGAAGAGCTGAGCCCGAGCGTGGTGTACCAGAGCGCGGGGATTGGAGGTGATCTCTCTCACTGTGAATGACAGAGGATTGCAATAGCTGAAGACAGAGTGTACCTGGCTGCTACAATTCTCTGGTTTTGCTGTTTTAAATGGCATGTCTCTCCCTCCTGTCAACATGCTTCCCCGAGTCCTCAGACTCCTCTGCAGGGCGGCTACACAGTTACTGCTTCACCCGGTGTGTAGTGTGTCCTGCCGTGAGCCTGACTCCTCCTCCCCCCGCCTCTGTTCACTTTTCTCAGCTGCTACAGAGCTCCATGGAGGGGGGAGGGTGGGGCTTCTGAGTTTTGTGGTGCAGGGCAGTGACTGTAGGGTTCCCAAACCCCAAATTCCTCCCCCCTCCCTTCCTGCATTTTCACTCCCTGCCTCTCCACCTTAAAATGGCACACCCTCCCTAAAACTGCCCCCTGCCTCTCCACCCTAAAACGGCCCCCTCTCCCTGCCTCTTCACCCTAAAATGACCCCCCTCCCTGCCTTTCCACCCTAAACAAACCCCCCTCCCTGCCCCTCCACTCTAAGCAAACCCCCCTCCATGCCTCTCCATCCTAAGCAAACCCCCCTCCACCCTAAACAAATCCCCTTCCCTGCCTCCCCACTCTAAACAATAACCCGCCTCTCTGCCCTAAACAATAACCCCCTCCCCACCTCTCCACCCTAAACAATAACCTTCTCCCCACCTCTCCACCCTAGACAATAACCTCCTCCCCCACCTCTCCACCCTAAACAATAACCTCCTCCCCCCTTTCCACCCTAAGTAATAACCTCTCCACCCTAAACAATAACCCCCTCTCTGCCTCTCCACCTTACACAATAACCTCCTCCCTGCCTCTCCACCCTAAACAATAAGCCCCCTTCCTGCCTCTCCACCCTAAACAAATAAAACAAATAACCTCTGTGTTTAATGATGGAGTGTGTAACAATGGGGGGTAGAGTTGAGGAAGGGGCCCTGTGCAATGATGGGGAGAGGGATGGTGGTAAGGGGGATTCCTTTTGTTTAACCATGCTCCCTAAGCCCCTTCTACTGTTAACAGTCCGGCCACACCCACTTTGGCGTGATGTTTTGCATGCTTACATCAGCCTCAAGTGTCCCCCATTCTCAAGTTCTAAAGTTGGGAGGTATGTACTCTGTCCTGTGATGCTGAGCTGTATACTCTCTCCTGTGAAGCTGAGCTTTATACTCTCTCCTGTGATGCTGAACTGTATACTCTGTCCTGTGATGCTAAGTTAAATACTCCTGACACTATGGGTGAAAGCAAGTGGAACACAGGGAAAGGAGTGAGTGGATTCTATAAGGGGTGGGGCTTAT
Organism: Lithobates pipiens; assembly: GCF_037356315.1. NCBI lineage: Eukaryota > Metazoa > Chordata > Amphibia > Anura > Ranidae > Lithobates > Lithobates pipiens. The sequence goes on from NW_027507785.1 coordinate 100,165,718, forward strand.
GAGGAGTGGGAGGGCTCAAAAAGGAAGGGCAGGGTCTGGTGCCCCCCCCCATCCTAAAACATCACAGTGTAGTGGTGTTTGGGCAGCACAGTGGTGTAGTGGTTAGCACTCTCACCTAGCAGTAAAAAAGGGTCGCTGGTTCAAATCCCAACCACGACACTACCTGCCTGGAGTTTGCATGTTCTCCCTGTGCCTGCGTGGGTTTCCTCCAGGCACTCTGGTTTCCTCCCACACTCCAAAGACACGCAGGTAGGTTAATTGGCTTCTGTCCAAAATTGGCCCTAGTATATGAATGGGGACCTTGGATTGTGGACTCCTTGAGGGTAGGGACTGATATGAGTGTGAAATGTACAAGAATAGGGACAATTGTAGACACTCACTCAGGTTGAACTGGATGGACTGGTGTCTTTATTCAACCTTACTAACTATGTATCTATGTCACCAACCGCCACTGATGTTGCATGCATATTCTTAGCCCACAAGTGCATATCTTTACATTTATCAACATTAAACCTCATTTGCGACATAGTTGCCCAATTACACAGTGGATTGAGATTGGCTTGTAAGTTGGGGACATCCTGTAAGGACATGATTCCACTGCATAGCTTGGTGCCATCTGCAAAGAATGAAATGGTTAGTTTAATCATAGACCCTATATAATTTATAAAGATATTCAAAAGTAAGTGTGCCAACACTGAACCTCGGGGTACACCACTGATAACCCTAGACCAATGTTTCTCAACTCCAGTCCTCAAGTACCCCCAACAGGTCATGTTTTCAGGATTTCCATTGAAATGGCTGTGGTAATTACTAAGGCAGTGAAACTGATCAAATCACCCGTGCAAAATAATAGAGAGCCTGAATAACATGATCTGTTGGGGGTACTTGAAGACTGGAGTCGAGAAACATTGCCTTAGAGTCTAAGGCTTAGACCATTCAGAGTATGAATCGTAAACCACTACTCTCTGAATTCATTTTTTTTTTTTGACAGTTTTCTATCCAGTTACAAACTTATTTTTTCATACCTGTAGACTTTACCTTACACATTAGCTGTGTTTAGGGAACTGTGTCAAACGCTTTGCAAAATCTGAGTATACCACGTCTACAGCCACTCCTCTGTCCAAGGTTTTACTTACCTCCTCATAAAAAGAAATCAGGTTTGTTTGGCAACTTCTGTCTTTCATGAATCCATGCTGTCTGTTACTTAAAATATTATTTTTCTAGGAAGAACTCATCTATGTGGTCTTTTATTAAACTCTCCAGTATCCCGGCTATAAAAGTTAAACTAACAGGTATATAATTACTTGGTAAAGACTTTGATCCCTTTTTAAATATATGCACCCTACGCCAGTCCAGTGGTACCATTCCAGTTATGAAATAATCCTTAAAAATTATTTAAGGATTCGTGGGTGTATGCCTTCTGGTCCAGGTGCTTTATTTGCCTTCATGCTGTCTAAATATTTGTGGACCATATCAATTATGAGCCATTGTGGAGCATTTGGGGCTGTACCAATACCATTCCCATTATGGTAATGAGCTCCCCCATTCTCCTTTGTATACACAGAGATGAAGAAAGTATTTCATAAATTTGCCTTCTCTCTGTCTCCAGTCCCCCACTCTAATTATTTTGTAAAGGGTCTACATGCTCAGACCTGACCTTTTTACTATTAATATATTTGAAGAATTTTTGGGGGTTTGACCTACTATGTTTTGCGATTTGTCATTCGTTTGGAATTTTTGCTTCCTTGATTTCCATTTTACATATTCTGTTATTATCTTTGTAACATTTAAACAGTGATAGTGTTCCTTTAGTTTTATATTATTTAAAAGCTCTTTTCCTATTTATAGCTTTTTTAAATTTGCACAGGGGTGGAGGTGGATGTGGAACAATTATAACCCTACATAAGTACCATCCCTGAAAGATCAAGTTGTATGCTATATTACACTATAATGTTATTTCATTCATGGGTTATTAAAATATTTGTACCAAATTTGTGCTGCTTTGAAGGCCCTGACGAAGCGAGGCTCACCGCAAAACACGTAGGCCATATAATTTGATCCTTTCTGTCAGGATCAGCACATCCTAGACCAAATAACAGTAACTGTGATTTTAACCTGTTATAATTGTAAAATGCTCTTATTTGACAATTGATATATGGAAAATAAAGTTTAACTATATTTTTACTCTGTGGTATATATCTTCATTTAAACCCTACAGAGGTACATACAAAGTCCCACTTCACTCTACCTTTTTTAAATTTGGCCGTGAGCCACATAGGTTTTTTATTTTTAGCCTTTTAAATTGATTGCCCATAGGAATGTACTTTGCAGTGAGGTCACACTTGGAAAATTTGCACTCTTAAAATGTTTTTATCTTTCTAGTTTGTGGTTGTTGTTTACAGCTCACATTAAATGAAATCATGTTATGGTCAATGCTACCCAGATGTTCTTCTAATTTGAACATGAATAATAAGCTCTGCGTGGTTTGAAATGACCAGGTCTAGCAGAGCATTATTCCTAGTCGGGGCCTCAATGAACTGGACCATAAATTAACCACTTTATGCCAGCACTTTAGCCGAAAAACGACTACAGTGTGGGCTTAAATTGACAGGAGGGCGTACATGGACGTCTTTCCATGCTCGCACTGCCCGTGCACCCCCCTGGGACTCAGCTGATCACAGATCAAAGTAAAGGGCCAATCCCACCCTGTTACCATGTAATCAGCTGTCAGTCAAAAAACAAGCCGATTACCGGCTCATGCAAAAGGTAGATCGGTCCCACACCAACAGCACCACTGCTGCTAAGCAGTGCCCACCAGTGCCACCTACCAGTACTCACCAGTGCCACCTAGCAGTGCCCATCTGTACTGCTAAGCAGTGCCCACCAGTGACCAGTGCCCACCAGTGCTGCCAATCAGTGCCCATCAGTGCCTCATCATCAGTGCGACCTATCAGTGATGCCTATCAGTGCCACCTACCAGTGTCCTTCAGTGCCACCCATCAGTGCCCATCAGTGCCACCTATCAGTGCCACCTATCAGTGCCCTTCAATGCCACCTATTAGTGCCCTTCAGTGCACCCTATTAGTCCCCATCAGTGCCCATCAGTGCCACCTATCTATCAGTGCAGCCTCATCAGTGCCTCCTGATCAGTCCCCACCAGTGCTGTATCATCAGTGCCACCTATCAGTGCCCATCAATGCCTATCAGTGCCCATCAGTGCAGCCTCATTAGCGCACATCAATGAAGGAGAAAAAATACCTGTTTTGTTTTATAATAAACTATGAAATAGGTTTTTTTTCCAAAATTTTCTGTAATTTTTTTGTTTGTTTAGCAAAAAAATTAAAAACCCAGTGGTGATTAAATACCACCAAAATAAAGCTCTATTTATGTGAAGAAAACAACAAAAATTTCATATGGGTACAGTGTAGCATGACCGCGCAATTGTCATTCAAACTGTGACAGTGCTGAAAGCAGAAAATTGGCCTGGGCAGGAAGGGGTTATAAGTTTGCAGTAAGCAAGTTATTAATAATTAAATGTATCACAAAATGTAACCTGATTGTGATTTGAACCTATTGCAATTCCCTGTACAGCAGAACTCAAACTGGGAGGAGCAGCACTATATACCAATCAGCCTTTGTTGTCCTGCAATAATGAAAAAAAGTTTGAGAAACGCTGACCTATGCACTCGCCGCAGTCAGCTCCTACCCTCCTAGGCTGAATGGGAGGCAACTCACTTTTGATCTGCACAATAAAAAAAATAGAGCTCTGCCATCAACTCTTTGTCATACCTGAGGGGTCCTATCTGTTTTACGATGGGTGTAAATATTTCTATCCAACCCCCGAAAGAGAAGAATTTTTTTTTACCTTCTGTTTTTGTCACTTGTTTTGTAACTTTTCGTAACCTTTTCTAGGTGCACTGTCCACCTAGTGTAATACATTTTAATTAATGAGCTGTTTTTTAATTGTTCCAACCTGCATTTGGCCCACAAGATTTTATCAAGCCCTCAGCTAGGGTCAGTGGCATATTCTCAGTGTGCAGAGGTTGAGTTGTAAAGTCAACCCAGGCTGCCTATGGCCACTGCTGGCGTATGTTTCAACCCCCTCCAACAGACACCCCAACCCTGTAAGGGACTCTGATGAGTGTGTGTGGGGGGGGGGGCTGTAATGGAGAACTTGATGTAAGAGGGGCTCTGATAGCGATATAAAGGGGGGCTCTGATGAGGATTATGATGTTAAGGGGACTCTTATGTAAAGGGGACTTTTATGTAAAGGGGAATCTGATGGGGACCCTGGTGTAAAAGGTGTCTCTGATTTAAGGAGGAATCTGATGGGAATTTTTTCGATCCACAAATATTTGTAAGACATACAAGATGACCCTCATACTGAAATGTTTGGAGAGCCCTGCTCTAAATAATGCACACATTCTGAGGATGCATGATGAACAGCGATACCTAGTATCCTGTACTTCCTTGGTAACCCTCCAATCTGTGATGCATCATATTTGTCGAACAGCACTATTCAGTAGATAACTGTTTAAGCAGTAACAACAATGGGGAAAAGGGGGAAGGGAAAAAGTTTTTTGGATGAGGACATGGCCTTGTAAAGTCATGCACCTCCATCCCTATCAATATGAGAAGTAGGAGTAAAGGGGTGGGACTTTAAATGAAGCATGTGGTTGCAATTGAATAAAATGGTGGATTTTAAAATATTTTATATTCTGTAGACACACGATTACATGCATTAATTCCATATACAAAGAAATAAACGCTAACCGTAGTGACAATTTCTAAAACAGTGGTAACTTATAATAACATGGTTATAAATTGATAGCATAATGAGGTTAGAGAGTCCACCAAATTCCATGATTGGGTTTACATATATAGCAAGATAACATCTGCATGGCCTATGACCTTTCTTATCCCTGTCACAATGATGTGATGGTTTAAAATATATTAACATAATGATCTATTAGAGCTGTAGTACTATGATACACAAAATCTGGTAGTTCAACGCGTTTCGCGGCTTAGTGCTGCTCATCAGGAGAAAGCATGTGATGTATCTGCAATGGAAAATAATTTTCTGGATAAATAGGCTTGTATTAAGAAAGGGAAGGATGGATTAATAAACCCCCCTATAAATCACTTACAAGTGTATGTGCAATCGATGGCACTATGTCAGGGACCGTGGGCCACCCAAAGACATCAAAATTGGGAGCTGAGGAAGCGTGTCCGATGGCGGCAACCATCACGGACAGAAACCCAGGTGGACTCGGGCACACAGAGTGCTCCTAGTGTGAACATTGTAAATAAATAATAAGTGAATGAACCAGATGAATGCAATGTAGAGACTAAGTGAATAGGAATGTAATGACAGTGAGGACTGTGCTATGTGTTGGGACTGGTGTATAAAGAAGGGGGACTAGTGAAAGGTGAGTGAACAGGAGTGAAGGTGAGTAGCCCTAAAGAAAGGTTACAACCAAGACACCTGAATGTAGGTGTGTGTTTGGAGACAAAAAGGCGGAGTGACTTCTAAGTGTATAAAAATTACCTGGTAAGAGGGAGAGGAGAAAATAAGGCCATGATCCAGAATAGGACATGGGTTCTGGTGTGTGCGAGAGCCCTGAGTAACCTGGTCCAGCCAGGGCAGCCGCCCACATATATGCGTGTCGCCACAGGACCACCCCCAACGTTACATGCATGAGCGCTGAAAGGAAGAGGAGACACCAGTGCCTGGGCAGCGTACTACCCCGCAATTGTCGCTAATGCAACACCCTCGTGGAGACAGAAAATAACTGCCGGCAAAAACGGCACCGCAAGGACACCTCACGTCTGGCGCACAATGCGTGCCGTCGATGCGCAGTGATAGGGCGCCCACTTCCCAATCGTCTTGAGGGAAGGAAGGATGCCCACAGTGTGCATTGCAGCTTTCAGACCCTTGTCCGAGCACGCTACCCGGCCGGCCAAGAAAGGGGGGGCGAGCGAGCGCCCCCCCTCCTGAGCCGCACCAGGCCACGTGCCCTCAACATGGGGGGTGCCTTGGGGAAGGGGGGCCGCGTGGCCCCCCCACCCCAAAGCACCTTGTCCCCAGGGTTGTCGGGGTCTGCGGGCGGGGGGCTTATCGGAATCCGGGAGCCCCCTTTAATAAGGGGGCCCCGGATACCGGCCCCCCACTCTATGTGAATGAGTATGGGGTACAATGTACCCCTACCCATTCACCTGTAAAATAAAGTACAAAAAAACACAACACACAAGATAAAATAGTTTATTGCACAGCTCCGGGGGTCTTCCGTCTTCGGGGGTCTTCTCGCCGGACTCCTCCGCTATCTTCTTCTAGCTCTTTTACTAGCGGAGGAGCCCGGCTTTCTTCCTCGCCGCCGCCCTCTTCTTCCGACTTCGGGGGTCTTGTCCCCCTCTTCGGGTTCTTCTGCCGGGCCACCGCGCCTTCTTCTAGCTCTTTTACAGGCGGTGGCCTGGTCTTCTGTCGCCGCCGCTGTTGCCGCCGCCTTCCGTTCTTCTGTTCTTCTCTTCTTTACCGCCTGTAAAAGAGGTAGAAGAAGGCGCGGTGGCCCGGCAGAAGAACCGAAGAGGGGGACAAGACCCCCGAAGTCGGAAGAAGAGGGCGGCGGCAAGGAAGAAAGCCGGGCTCCTCTGCTAGTAAAAGAGCTAGAAGAAGATAGTGGAGGAGTCCGGCGAGAAGACCCCTGAAGACGGAAGACCCCCGGAGCTGTGCAATAAACTATTTTATCTTGTGTGTTGTGGTTTTTTTTGTACTTTATTTTACAGGTGAATGGGTAGGGGTACATTATACCCCATACTCATTCACATAGGGTGGGGGGCCGGTATCCGGGGCCCCCTTATTAAAGGGGGCTCCCCGATTCCGATAAGCCCCCCGCCCGCAGACCCCGACAACCAACGGCCAGGGTTGTCGGGAAGAGGCCCTTGTCCTCATCAACATGGGGACAAGGTGCTTTGGGGTGGGGGGGCCGCGTGGCCCCCCCTTCCCCAAGGCACTCCCCATGTTGAGGGCACGCGGCCTGGTGCGGCTCAGGAGGGGGGGGCGCTCGCTCGTCCCCCCCTTTCCTGGCCGGCCGGGTAGCGTGCTCGGACAAGGGTCTGATGTGGACCTGGGGGGAACCCCACGCCGATTTTTTTTTCGGCGTTGGGGTTCCCCTTTAAGTCCATACCAGGCGGCGGGGCCAGCGACGTATCCTTCGCGGGCCCCGCCTACCTGGAGACCCGCTCGAAATGAGCGGACTTTTCTCCGGGCGGGAAAAGTCCGTTCATTTCAAAAGTACAGCGGACTGGCATACACACGGCCGGATTGTCCGCCGAAATGCGAATCCGGCGGGAAGATTGAAATGTAAAACTACTTTCTAAGTACGCCATACTTTCGGGTCAAAAAAGTATGCCGGAGGCTACACATGGGGGGATTGTTTGGCGGACTTCAGTTTGCCAGACTTTTCCACCCGCTTGTTTGATCGTGTGTACACGGCAAAAGAGTCTAGGAGCCCAGGAAAAGAACAGGCTCTGACATGACATTGTAGAGACAGTGAGGAAAGAACAACTCTGTCCAAGATTGACAGCCAGAGAAAGACAGAGCCTGAGTTGGCAGAAATCCACAGCCATTTGGGGAATCTCCTAAATCTGCAGCGAGTTATTGAGGCCAGCATGGAGAGAGGACGAGGTGCCATTGGAAGCTACTGTAGTGTGGGGAAGCAGTTTTGGGACTGGATTGTGGAGAGGCACCCTAAGCAACCTAAGCGAGTTTATGCCTAAACAGAGGGGCAACTAAATCAGTGTCTGGTGGGCGGGACTTGAGGCCAATACTTGCTACCACTGCTAGGGAATAAAGTCACTAGGAGATACTTAACCAGTGACCCCATAGTTCTAATACTGCCTGCAGGCCTTACTGACGAGCTCCAACGAAACTTAGGACTAAGGACTGCCCCAGTTGTTACTACCTTGAAGCTCTATCTGCTGGCCAGTTTAAAGGGGTACTATACCTCTGTCTATTCGTTTAAGTGCACTCAAAACCTAGTGTGGATTTATAAGTACCCTTGTTTATATTCATTGTTTATTGCTAACCTGCCTGCTGAGTGGGTTCAATTTGGTTTAACTGTTACTTACGCTATAATAGTCAATCAATAGATTAAGCATATTTATCACTAAATAGGTGTGTGTGTGTGTGTGTGTATTTATTGCCAAATCCCACAGCCAGGCGAAAGGTATTTCTCACTTGTGTTGAAAATTGTGCTTGCAGTAATTTTATTCAACCAGGTGTACCAGGGGGGCTGAGGTTGTTCTTGGAGTCGAGGCACTGAACAGAGAACCCAAAATTTAACCAACGGCTCCTTTGTGGGGAAACTTGTCCGGGATATCCTGTTCTGCTAGCTAACCACCAAGACAACACCTTCAAAAGCATCAAGATGGATCGTGTTGATGTAAGTCCAAAGAGTTCAAGCCAAGCAGCGGCATCAGAAGAAGCTACCTTACCGACGCCAGTAGCCATGATAGGGCCGGAATTCATTGCCGCCTTGGAAGAGTTTATGGCAAAATGTCAGAAGAGTAGTCCAATGTACACTGGGTCTGAATACCAAAATCTGGCAACCTTTTCCAGAAAACAGACAGTTCCTGTCAGTGAAGAGAGTTTTGAGGATTGGCTGCAGCGAGCCGAGCAAGCCAAAGATGAGTCCCTGAGGCCCAGAAAAAGCAGAGAACAGAGAGTTTGAGGGGGCCAGCCTCAGAAGCTGTTCGTAATCTGAAACTTAGCAAACAGAACTGTAGTGATCACGACTACTTAGATATCTTGCAAGATGTGTTTGGGAGAACAGAAATGGCCTCTGACCTCGTGTACCAGTTTGAGCATACCTACCAAGATGAGGGAGAGAAACTGTCTGAATATACAAGATGTCTTGACAAGATAATGCACCAGATACTGCTAAAGAAAGGTATACATCCCAGGTCAGTTGACAGGGTCTGGGCACAGCAGGTTTTAAGGGGGGCTCAGCCCTTAGATCCTATTATGATCCAATTGAAAACTTGAAGAGATGGCACCCTGAATTAATCCAAATAGCGCGAGAAGAAAAAGTTCTGTTGGAAAGTAAAAAAACGAGAGCCCTGAAACCAGAACCTGCTGCTGAGGTCAGAGTGATTAGTGCAACTAGTGATGTCCCAGAGATAGAGCTCTTGAAAACCCAGATATTGAAAATGATGGAGATGATGATTCTGCTAGCAGCCAGGATCACCCTTTCAGCTAACGAGAAAGTCTCAGAGCCCAAGCAGACTTCGAACGCTACAGTCGTTCCTGCAGAGAAGTCTATGAGTCAAGTGGTCTGCCTTAACTGCGGAGGAGTGAGTCATTACTGGCGCAACTGCACAAGCCCACTAGAGTATGTCAGCCGGTTCCGAGGAGCTGGCAGGAAACCTCCGAGATCCCCGATGAAGAAGCCAACTGAGTGCCCACCTACAGCAGGTAACTCAAATGACAAAGATGCAAGTAAGTCACAACAGAAGCCTAAACTGTTGCAGAGGGCCCTCACGGCTGTTTCTGAGCGACCAGACTGTCAGAAACCATGAATCAGACGAGACAGAAGTACAATTAAATCACACTTGTTTATTACTAAAAATAAAAAGGTAAATAGAGAAAGCATATTCAAAGCATAGCCAGAGTCCCGTAACCGGATCAAGTAATCAGCCATTCCAGAGTTCAATAACCAGATAGGGTAATCAGCCAGGCCAGAAGTCAGGGATCCAAGTAGAGCAACAGCAAGCAGGATAAGGAGCCAGAAGGGATGTCAGCAATCCAGTCTATAAATAGAACCGCAGGAGTGTCAGGAACTATGAAACAGACAGAGACAGAATTACAATCAAATCACACTTGTTTATTAATAAAAATAAAAAGGTAAATAGGAAAAAGCATAGTCAAGCAAGCCAGAGTCCAGTAGCCAGATAAATTCCTGGAAAACTGCTGGGGCATTACAAAGGCCAAAAGGCATTACCAGGTATTCATAATGTCCTGTTCTGGTATTAAACGCAGTCTTCCACTCATCGCCTCCTTAATGCGCACAAGATTGTATGCCCCTCTGAGGTCTAGCTTCGTGAAAACTGTTGCTCCCTTGAGGCGGTCAAATAACTCAGTAATCAATGGAATCGGGTAGGCATTCTTAATCGTGACACGATTGAGACCCCTATAATCTATACAAGGTCTCAGTTCACCGCTCTTCTTTTTCACAAAGAAGAAACCAGCACCAGCAGGAGACGAGGATTTGCGGATGAAACCACGAGAAAGTGCGTCAGCAACATACTCCTCCATGGCCTTATCCTCCAAGACCGACAAAGGGTAAACCCGGCCACGAGGAGGTATGGCACCAGGTTGAAGGTCAATTGCGCAATCATAAGGGCGGTGTGGAGGTAAACTACCGGCTTGACCTTTATCAAAGACATTGCCAAAATCACGGTACTCCTCTGGCAGGGAGGGGAGTGAAGTGGTGCACAGGACCTTGGATACCTTCAGGAAGCATGTCTCACGGCATTGTGGTGACCAGGAGATAACCTCAGCACGGAGCCATTCAAAAGAGGGGTTGTGCCTCTGTAACCAAGGATAACCAATAACCAGCGCAATTCTGGGTGAGGAAATAACTTGGAATTTGATTATCTCATGGTGAAGAGCCCCTACGGCCATGGACAACGGAACAGTCTCATGAGTCACATGAAAAAATTGTATATATAAAGTTGCGCTAAAATTACATGAAAAATGAAAGTGAGAAGTCTAATACAAATCGATGAAATTACAAATCAAAAAACATCCTGTGTAAAGTTTAATCAAGAAAGAAGGAGTCTTTTGTAATAAGGGGCTCTCTGTTTCCAAGAAAAACCAATGAATAGGGAAATCGATCCTTTTTACGAATTCAGTGTAATCTTCTTACAAATCCAGAGCTGAAAAAAGTTTGACTCTTACCACAATGGGTGGACTCCCAGTCAATGGAGTCGTTAGCGCGAGCAGACAGCCCTCTGCAGGGTTCTTTTGCGTGTAATCCGTTCCGGTGTGCTACTAGACGTATGGATAGATACGGATCATTCGGAAGTAACCAGCCTAGATTACAACAATTCCGTACGTCCTCCTTCCCTTCTCGAACACCGTAGATAGTGGCTATCCAATCTCTCTGTACGTCTGGAGTATGTTTATAGCTCCCCAGCGAATCGTCCGATGTCAAGGTTTTTCAATACGCAAACCTGTAGTAAAACACAAGATACTCGGGCCTCTCGGCCACGAGTAAAGGGAAGGGGAAAACAAAGAAGGACTCCGATCGTGAACGTACCGTTAGGCAGTCGGCAATTTTATTAAAAAAAATTTTTTGCTAACATACAGCAGACCAAAAATATGACCGAATAGGTCCGATTCTAGAAAACTTTTTAATATACAGTAGACCAAAGGTATGACCGAATCGGTCCGATTCTAACAAGTGAAAATAAAAATATGCATAAAAAAACGGTTAAAAATAAGAACAAATATACATCCATGCTAGAGAATATTCTAAGCGTGGTGGTATCAGCACAAACAGCCCGACATGTTTCGTAAAAACTTACATCCTCCTGGGGCACAGGTGATATGCTGATCCATCACGTTTAAATAGCGTTACAACTAAACCGAAAATGGCGACCTGGGCGGGACCAATGATTTGTGAGACGAGGGATTCGGTTCATTTCTATAACCTTCGAAAAAATGGTAGCCGTTCGGAAGTGAGGCTTGGTTCGGCCGGAATGCCGACCCTCACCTCTTTCGAACGCAACCGAGGCTTGGTTTAGTTGTAACGCTATTTAAACGTGATGGATCAGCATATCACCTGTGCCCCAGGAGGATGTAAGTTTTTACGAAACATGTCGGGCTGTTTGTGCTGATACCATCACGCTTAGAATATTCTCTAGCACGGGTGTATATTTGTTCTTATTTTTAACCGGTTTTTTATGCATATTTTTATTTTCACTTGTTAGAATCGGACCGATTCGATCATACCTTTGGTCTACTGTATATTAAAAAGTTTTCTAGAATCGGACCTATTCGGTCATATTTTTGGTCTGCTGTATGTTAGCAAAAAAAATTTTTTAATAAAATTGCCGACTGCCTAACGGTACGTTCACGATCGGAGTCCTTCTTTGTTTTCCCCTTCCCTTTACTCGTGGCCAAGAGGCCCGAGTATCTTGTGTTTTACTACAGGTTTGCGTATTGAAAAACCTTGACATCGGACGATTCGCTGGGGAGCTATAAACATACTCCAGACGTACAGAGAGATTGGATAGCCACTATCTACGGTATTCGAGAAGGGAAGGAGGACGTACTGAATTATTGTAATCTAGGCTGGTTACTTCTAAATGATCCGTATCTATCCATGCGTCTAGTAGCACACCGGAACGGATTACACGCAAAAGAACCCTGCAGAGGGCTGTCTGCTCGCGCTAACGACTCCATTGACTGGGAGTCCACCCATTGTGGTAAGAGTCAAACTTTTTTCAGCTCTGGATTTGTAAGAAGATTACACTGAATTCGTAAAAAGGATCGATTTCCCTATTCATTGGTTTTTCTTGGAAACAGAGAGCACCTTATTACAAAAGACTCCTTCTTTCTTAATTGAACTTTACACAGGATGTTTTTTGATTTGTAATTTCATCGATTTGTATTAGACTTCTCACTTTCATTTTTCATGTAATTTTAGCGCAACTTTATATATACAATTTTTTCTGAGTTTTTCCATATCTTGATATTAGATGGTTTTTAGTTGCAGCTTTTAGGTTTACCCCAAGCGTGATATTTTTGTTTTTTTGTTTTTTATACTCATGAGTCACATGGGCAGGCTGTAAAGGTCTCCCGTCAAGGGGCTCAATGGCAAGTGGAGTGTCATGCAGCTGCAGCGGAATCGAGTGCTGCAAAACAAATGCAGCATCAATGAACAGGCCTGCAGCCCCAGAGTCAATTAGAGCCTGTATCTCGATGGATGACTCAGCCCAAGAAAGGGTGACCAAAATCAGGCGCTTATCCTTCTGGATAACTGGGGACGAAAAAACGCCACCTAAGGTCTGTCCATGACAGGACCTCAAGGTTCGGGTGTTCCCTGGACAGGTAGGACAAGACTTCAAAAAGTGACCTGCCTGGCCACAATGAAGGCACAAGCTCTCCCTCCTCCTAAAGGATCTCTCATCCCCAGAGAGATGCGTGAAGCCCAGGTGCATGGGTTCATCTTCACTGACCAACTCGGTACCAGGAGGCATGGGAGGTGAGGGAGGCATGGGTGGGACTACAAAGCTAGGAGGCAAACGTACAGGTGGCTTCCGCAAACGCTCTTTAAGAGAAAGTCTTTCTCCGAGTCTGGAGTCAATGAGGATGGCAAACGAGATCAAGCTCTCCAGCTCAGTGGGTATATCTCAGGCTGCTATCTCATCCTTGATGGAATCCGAGAGACCATGAGAAAAAGCAGCCACGAGGGCCTCATTGTTCCAAGCAACCTCTGCTGCCAGAGTACGGAATTCAATGGCGTAGTCGGCAACAGTTCTCGTACTCTGTTTGATGGACATGAGGCACTTGGCAGCAGAAGCGGAGCATGCGGGGACATCAAAAACCCCTTTAAAGGAGGCCACAAACTGAGGGTAGCTCAAGACAACAGGTTTTTGCGTCTCCCATAGAGGGTTAGCCCAGACCAAGGCTCTCTCAGAAAGCAAAGATATTACGAAACCTACTTTGCTTCTGTCCGTGGGAAACGCCTGGGGCAGCATTTCGAAGTATATCTCAACCTGATTGAGAAACCCTCTGCATTGAACTGGATCGCCCCCAAATCGCTGGGGAAGTGGAGCAGAACCAGACATACCTCTTATAGAGGTAATACTCGAGGCGGGTGCCTGCACAGAGACTGGCGCAGCAGCAGGGACGGCCTGCAACTCAGGTTGTACCGGAGCAGCCACCGTGGGGAATTCCAGGTGAGCCGTGCGATTCAGGAGCATTTGTAACGCCAAGGCAAACTAATCCATGCGGTGATCTTGCTCATCCAATCTATAAAAAATATTACCAACAAGTGGATTGACTGTATCTTCTGAATTCATGGCCTTCACATACTGTCAGGAACCATGAAACAGACAGAGACAGGAGCACAATCAAATCACACTTGTTTATTAATAAAAATAAAAAGCTAAATAGGAAAAAGCGTAGTCAAGCAAGCCAGAGTCCAGTAGCGATCGGGTAGTCAGCCAGTCCAAAGTTCATAAACCAGATCGGGTAATCAGCCAGTCCAGACGTCAGGGATCCAAGGAGAGCAACTGCAAGCAGGATGGAAGCCAGGAGGGATGTTAGCAAGCCAGTCTTGAAACAACAGCAGGAGATGGTTCCTAGTGATGTGACCAAACGTGAAGGCAATGGAGAAATGAGCTGGAAGACTTTAAATAGGCAGGCCAGACGAGCATCATCGGAAACAGCTGGTAGCTGTGGAGAGAAAAGAGAGCTGTCAATTAGCCGACAGCTGAGCGGCCAGCCCAGAGGAGGAAGGACTAAGCCAGCCCTGACAAGGAGATTGTTTCTTGTGATGTGACCAAGGCGAAGGCAGATATGAAGTGAGCTGGATAGCTTTAAGTAGGCAGGTCAGACGAGCTGGATAAGGAACAGCTGGTAACTGTGGAGAGAGATGAGAGCTGGCAATTAGCTGACAGCTGAGCAGCCAGCCCAGAGAAGGAAGGGCTAAGCAACTCTGACACAAACAATCTGCTCCCATCGACCTCATGGAGAATCAGTGCATACCAGACCTCTGAAGCTCAACTGAGAGGCAAAGAAAACCCAAAGCCCATCAAGAAGGAGGCACGAATACAGACTAACCACACTACTTCTCGCAAATTCCCTGTGGGACCGTCTCCTGTCATACCCATTCAAGTGGAAGGCATCTACATAAAGGCCCTTCTGGAGACTTCTACGACAAACATCTCAAACACTTTCCCCTACAGAAGTTGTAGGAATTAGAAATATGGGGAATTGAGACACAGAATTTCCTCTACAATGGCTACCTACCAGTCAAGTTGGAAACTGGAAAAACAGAGCTTGCTGGAAAAACAGAGAAGTTCGTCACACTAGCTCTGGTATGTCCTTGCCCCCCAGGAGCTAACAATAGTTCCCTGATTATAGGAAACAATACCAACTTTGTTAGAAGACTGCTCACTCCTCTTACTCCTCTTGTCTCGAAGCCTGATGCTGAGACAAGCATACCAGCGTCTAGTCCAAGAACAGAAATCCCCAGCTGAATGGGTGGGAAAGATATGGCTTTTAGACTGATACAAGAAAGTACTATAACCTGGAGAGGTAACATATTTACAAGCTTCAGTCAAGCTTAATTGGGAACAACCGGGCCCATGGGAAGATCCCTGTCAGCATCTGCCATTGAAACTGCAGGCCCAAATGCTGTTGGGACAAGTGAATCCAGCCACCCCAGTTTCACCATCTGATTTGGGGAAGGGAGAGAAGGACATAATCTCCATAGAACAGTTTTTCCCACCAAACACCCTACTCTCACCTGAATGGAACGAGAGTCAAAGACCAGCTCCTGAGATGGCAGCATATGTTTTCGAAAAATGAGTTTGATGTGGGGTGTGCAAAAAGTGCTCAAACCCGGATTCGCCTTCAGGAAGACAAACCATTCAGGGAAAGAGTCAGATGGATCCCTCTGGGGGACCTAGAAGATTTACGTGCGCAGCTGGCGGAATTGAAGAGATCAGACATCATTGGAGAGGCTAGGAGCCCTTATGCTGCCCCCATAATGGTGGTGCGGAAGAAGAACAGGTCCCTGAGGCTGTGCATTGATTATCAGACACTGAACAGGAGGACCAGCCCTGATCAGTACACCACTCTGAGGATAGAAGATGCCCGAAAAGCCTGCTGGGGGTGAAGTGGTAAAGGGTGCTGGACCTGAAGAGTGGGTACTATCGAATTCCCATGCACCCTGAAGGTAGGGAGAAGAAAGCGTTTATCACCCCAATAGGGTTCTTCGAGTTCGACAGGATGCCTCAGGGTCTGTCTGGCACTCCAGCAACATTTCAGAGACTGATGGAGAAGACAGAGGGAGAACCTGATCTAGGTGATGGTATACCTGGACGAGATCATCATCTTCAGCAAAACCCTCGAAGAACATGAAGAGCGTCTGGAGAAAGTCCTGAAGAGACTCCAGTATGAGGGGTTGAAGCTGTCCCTGGAGAAATGTCAGTTTTACCAGCCTTCAGTTAATTACCTCAGCCATGTTGTCTCCGCTGAAGGAATAGCTACTGACCTTCAGAAGTTGGAAGCTGTCACCTCTTGGCCAAGGCCTCCCAATGTAACTGAGCTTAGGTCGTTCCTGGGATTTTGTTCATACTGTAGAAGGTTCATCAAAGGATTTGCTAAAGTAGCTCAGCCCCTAAATGAATTATTGAAGAATGAGGATGTTGACGAAGATCCAAACCCAACAAAGCCGGTTAGGCAGCCCGAAGGGCCCAGGAAGCCTCGGGAGTCAATCCAAGACCAGTGGACAAACCAGTGTGAGCAAGCCTTTCAACAGTTGAAGTGGAGTCTATGGCCGCGTACACACGGGCGGACTGTCTGCCCAACTAAGTTCGGCAGACAATCCGACAGACAGTCCGTTCAAAATTAGCATGAACGGACTTGACCACACACGATGAGCAGACAGTCCGCTGAAAGCGTGCGTGATGACGTGCACAGCACGTACGACGGGACTAGAAAAACGACGTCCTATACACTGCAATGCAACCTTTGGCCGTGTAAACCCTTTCTGAGCATGCGCCATACTTAGTCCGTCCAACTTGCCTACACACGAGCGGACTGTCCGCTGAAACCAAGTTTGGCCGGACAAAACCAAGTTTGAACGGACTGTCTTACGGAAATTCCGTAAGACTTTGTTCGTCAGACTGTCCGCTGAAAAAGTCCGCTGAAGCCCACACACGAGCGGATTGTCCGCTGAAACACTGTTCAGCGGACTAAGTTGGCCAGACAGTCCGCCCGTGTGTACGCGGCCTAAGTCTTTCACTTTCTGAGAAGAACTACCCTACTCACAAGTTGGAATTCTTGGCTCTGAAGTGGGCAGAGGTGGAGAAGTTGAAAGACTACTTGTATTGTGCAGACTTTGTAGTCAAGACCGATAACAACCCGCTCACATACAGTATCCCACAAAAGTGAGTACACCCCTCACATTTTTGTAAATATTTTATTATATATTTTCATGTGACAATACTGAAGAAATTACACTTTGTTACAATGTAAAGAAGTGAGTGTACAGCTTGTATAACAGTGTCAATTTGCGGGGGGCGTGGCTTGGCGCGCAACAGGAATGGCCGCTTTAAAACAGGAGCTCCAGGAGACCCGCAGCCCGATAGCTCTCCCTTCGGCTGATTTCACGCCGCATCATGCACAAATCAGCACGCCACCACACCGGGACGAGGGCTCGACGTCAGTCCGGGACCCCTCACACCCGTAGCATCCAGGACATCTTCCCCTCACAGGCCCCAGCCGGGGGCTGCACCCCCCGGCACCCCTTTGTCCTCACCGGTTAAACCACCGCAGGAGAAAAGCAAAGTTGGGCAGCGTTCCACCATAGAGGGATCCCGCACACCTCATTCCTCCAGGCATTCCAGGAACCGTGACCGCACCTGAAAGATACACTGACTGTATCATGTAAAAAAATTTTTTTTACCCCTTTTTGTACTCTGCACTGGCTTGAGGGTCCCCACCCTGAATACTGTTTCTCCCTTTCTACCCCCCCCTCCCCCTGGGCGCTTCCTCATGGGGTTGAACAACTGCTACGTACACTTGCCCTGGGGGGAAGTCACTTGTTGTCCCCCTGTTACTCATGTGCCTGGCTCGAAGACATTGGCCCTAGTAGACCCCTTTTTGGATCAAGCTGCCAACACGATGCTGGATTTTATTAGCCTCTGACATTGGTTGCCTATCCACCCCTCCCCCCCCTTTTTTTTTTTGCCAAAGTTTACTTCGCACACTCGGTTAATGCAACGTAGGGCACCGGGTCTCCGTATTGGTTGCTTACATACCTGTTATTTTGTTACCTCAAATTTCAGTTTTCTTCAGTGAATTATTTGTTTGTTCTGCAATATACATTCCCCTTGTGGAGTTCCTCCCACGTACCCCACAAGCGGTCAGCAGGGTGTTACTTGTGACAACTTGTGGATTGTCTGCACATTGTTTTTGCCTGTAGCCTCAGTGTGCGCAGGCCGAATCTTGCTATTTTGTGATATTCCCCCTGCAGGGGGTTTTCCTTCT
Source organism: Lithobates pipiens (assembly GCF_037356315.1). Taxonomy (NCBI): domain Eukaryota; kingdom Metazoa; phylum Chordata; class Amphibia; order Anura; family Ranidae; genus Lithobates; species Lithobates pipiens. Next base: position 100,184,007 of record NW_027507785.1, read on the forward strand.
CTCTCTTCTGTCTCTGGTCTTTTTTTCCCTTTATTTTCTTTTGGGGCTCTGCCCCCTTTCCTTTTCCACTCTTCTCTTTCTCTCCTTTCTACAGAGCGGGTGATCGCGGAGAGCAGACACACGAGACCCTATGGCTTACGCATCGTTGGGCTCTAGACCAACATTGGTCTCCCACAATGTCCGCGGTTTGAACATTCCGGAGAAGCGCACCTCGCTTCTCAGGGAACTGAATAAGGTAGGACCCTTATTTGTCTATCTTCAGGAGACACATTTCCTAAGTAACGCACACCCCAAACTTTGGCACAAAAACTACCCTCGGGCATTTTATGCTACGAGTTACCGGGCAAAGACTAAAGGAGTTGCTGTTTTAATTCATAAGGCAGCGGGGTTTGAGGTCACCCAACAACTGGCAGACCCTGAAGGCAGATACCTATTTGTCAAGGGGACATGGGGCAACATCCCGCTGACATTAGCTAAGGTCTATTTTCCCAATAGTGCACACAAATCTTTTTGCAGACAGCTGATTGAAGAGCTAAAGGGTTCTGCTACAGGCTGTATCCTGCTGGGAGGGGACTTTAATCTCCCCCTTGACCCGGCCCAGGATACCTCCTCCGGCAGATCAAGCATAGCCTACAGCACTCTGAAATACATCAAAAATCTCTTGCACTCCTTAACTTTAATAGACTCATGGCGCACGTTAAACCTCCTTGGCAGAGATTTCACCTGCTATTCAGCCCCCCGTGACAAATACTCACGTATCGATTACATTTTTGTCACTCAAAGAGATCTGCAGAGTCTGAGGACAGCCCAGATAGGCATACAATCCCTCTCGGACCATGCACCCATTTCCCTTTCCCTTGACCATCCAGGGGACAGACCCAAGACGTGCATGTGGAGGTTGAATTCGGCTTTGCTGACGGACCCAGAACTACTCCCCAAGTTGACTGACGCCTTGGGACACTATTTCATTGACAATGCCTCCGAAGACCTCTCTCCCTTAACTATTTGGGAAGCACATAAATGTGTTATGCGGGGGGAGTTCATTCGAGCAGGGACAGCCCTTAAAAAGCTAGCCGCCCAACAGCTTAAAATGTTAACTGATAAAATAGAGCTCTTAGAATCCCGACACAAGGTGACTTTAGATTCCCTACAGGTACAGGAGCTGTAACAAACACGCCAGGAGCTCAGGGATCTGTTAGAGACGAAGAGCAAACGCACCCTCTTCTTAAAAAAGAGAATTTACTATGAAAAGGGCGACAAGGGGGGGAAACTGCTAGCCAGGGCTTTGAAAGACGCCTCCTTAGCTAATAACATCTTAGCCATTAAGACAACAGACGGCACTCTGACAAACCGAACTGACAAAATAGCAGAGAGCTTCCACAAGTTCTACTCCCACCTCTATAGTGTTCCTTCCCAACATACCCCGGAGGGGCAACAGGGGGACAGGAGCCACATTATAAAAGACTACTTGGCACAGAGTGGTATGCCAACACTTTCCCCAGAAGATGCAGAATCACTGGAACTCCCTATCTCATCCGAGGAGCTCTCGTCAGTGGTCAAGGGTCTTAAAACGGGAAAAAGCCCTGGTCCGGATGGGCTCATGGCCCACTACTACAAAGTATTATTTAGTCTTCTAGAAGACCCTCTTTTGAAGGTTTTTAATTTTCTCAAAGAACCACGTAACCTACCAGACACTTTTTTGGGCGCTCACATTACAGTACTCCCTAAACCCGGAAAAGACCCCACGGTATGCTCTAGCTACCGCCCCATTTCTCTTTTAAATTTAGATCTGAAAATTATGTCGAAGATAGTGGTGAATCGTCTGCGGATCTTTTTACCACAATTGATAGGTGCTGAACAGGCGGGGTTCATGCCGGGGAGGGAATCCAGGGACAATGTGACTAAGGCCTTAAATCTAATACACCATTGTCGCACCGCCGGCGTCGAGGGCCTTCTCCTGTCTACAGGCGCAGAGAAGGCCTTCGACAGGGTTGCTTGGGATTACTTATTCCAGACCTGTAGCCACATTGGCCTGAGACCCCACATGTTCTCCTGGATCTCCTCCCTTTATCGGAATCCTACCGCCCAACTCAAAATTAACGATACATTGTCGGAACGGGTGCTTATTCACAGTGGCACGAGACAAGGGTGTCCTTTGTCCCCCCTCCTATTTATTTTATCTCTAGAGCCTTTTATTCGCACCATCAATAACACCCCCTCCATTGAAGGCTTCCAGGTTGGCCCGAAGACCCACAAAGTAGCTGCGTATGCAGATGATTTATTGTTCTTCCTAGTACAGCCCCACACCTCAATCCCCAATTTACTTAAGGCCTTTTCTATTTTCGGTTACATATCAAATCTTAAAATTAATTACACTAAATCTGAGGCGATGAACCTTTCGTTGCCTCCAGCTACACTTCATTTGGCCCAACAGAATAGCTCCTTCAAATGGGTTACAGATTCATTGACCTACCTGGGGATCCAGCTCACCCCACAGCTCCCTGCCATTTACACCAAAAATGTTGTACCCTTGTTACGCCGACTAGAAATGGGTTTGACCAAGTGGTCCCTTAAAAACTTTTCCTGGTTTGGTAGGGCAGCCGTCATTAAAATGGTGACACTACCCAGAGTATTGTATCTACTTCACACTTTGCCTGTTGATCTTCCAGCTAATTTTTTCAAACACCTACAATTTTGCGGAAATTTCTATGGGCCGATAAGAAACCCCGTATTAGTTTACGCATTCTAATGTGCCCTAAGACAGAGGGAGGACTGGGGTTCCCCAATTTTAAATTCTACTATTATGCAACGCATCTTGCGCGCATTATCGACTGGCACTGTCATGCTAACAGAAAGGATTGGGTCTCCCAGGAGGAAAGTTTCTCACTAACACCTCTTAAATTCTCACCTTGGATACCTTGGAACAAATGTCCAGTGGGTTTTGCACAACACCCCCTAATCAGGGCCACTCTGAAAGTCTTCCATAAAATGGCTGCCTCACACCGGATAGCGACAGTACCAGGCCCTATGTCCCCTTTGACCCAAAACCCAGACTTTCCCCCGGGCCTAGAGCCTGGTTCTTTCTTACTTGCGGATTCCTCTACCATTCTCGCCTCCCACTTTATATCGGTGGGTCAGACTCGTTCATACACCGACTTATGGGATGACACCTCACTCCGAGCACTATACTTTTGAAACTATAGACAAGCTTGCCACTACATGCTGACGCATACAAGGAAACAGACTATGTTGGGGGATCTCCCCACCTTTGAATCCTTATGTCACAAGGGCGAACCAGTGGCGAGAACCACCTCCGTCTTATACGCATTTTTACACGACCTTGAGAATCGGGAAGTACCTAGATTCAGGGTTCAGTGGGAATCGGCTCTCCAAACACAGTTTACGGACATGCAATGGCAAAACGCTTGTATACTAGCGCATAAGTGCTCTATTAGCACTAGACTGCAGGAGAATTCATATAAGCTTCTCTCACATTGGTATTCCACTCCGGATAAAGTGAATAGATGGTACCCGCTGTCCTCAGACTTGTGTTGCAGATGCGGCGAGGCTAAGGGCGATATGCTACATATCTGGTGGAACTGCCCCAAGATATCTAGCTATTGGGATCAAGTGTTGGGACTAGTTAGACAGATAACAGAATCCAAGATGATTCTCTCCCCGGCCTGTTGCTTACTTCACATCTCTGACCTTTCACTGGGGCAATATAAAAGGTCCCTGACCAAACACCTCCTAATGGCGGCGAAATCACTGATCCCCAAATATTGGAAATCCCAACTAATACCGACAGTGAAAGAATGGTTGGGTCTGGTTAACCTTATTTATACTATGGAGGAGACACTCGCTATTGCCGATGAAACGGCTGACAGATTTCACACAACCTGGTCCCCGTGGGTACTTTTCAGGTACTCGGACGCTTTCTCTAGACTCACTAAGGGGTGATTGTGATACACTCACATTAGGTGGAATATAGCTCTCCGGTTCTCCCTCCCTTCCGGGGCCCCGGTGGGGAGGAGCTGACAGACCCCCTCCGTTGAGAGGGGTTCGCTCTCCACTATCGCCTTGCTCTCTCTTACTCTTCTCCATCTTTGCTCATAACTGCTTTTTCTTTTCTCCTTTTATTCTTTTCTTCATCTCTTTATACCTACCTTCTCCTCTTGAATTCATTGCCAAGATCTACAGATACCTGGCTTCTGACTCTTATGTACAATTAGTTTTATTGGCACGATTTCAATGTGTTTGTGTATACGCCTGGATTACGTCTTGAAGCCGTTCTTGTAACGGATTTGCTGCTCAGGTGACAAATTTATTTCTTCTTTTCTTTTGAAGACAAGCTCAGATTTACTGTTTGCCTGTTGGAATTTTGCGGCATACTGTGATATGATGTAACCCTTGTTTTCTACTGTATCTGCTTATTGGCTTATTAAACTCTTTTAAATTGAAAAAAACAGTGTCAATTTGCTGTCCCCTCAAAATAACTCAACACAAAGCCATTAATGATTAAACCGCTGGAAACAAAAGTGAGTACACCTCTAAGTGATCATTTTCAAAATGGGCCCAAAGTGTCAATACTTTGTGTGGCCACCATTATTTTCCAACACTGCCTTTACCCTCTTGGGCATGGCATTCACCAGAGCTTCACAGGTTGCCACTGGAGTCTTCTTTCACTCCTGCATCACGGCATCATGGAGCTGGTGGATGTTAGAGACCTTGCGCTCCTCCACCTTCTGTTTGAGGATGCTCAATAGGGTTTAGGTCTGGAGACATGCTTGGCCAGTTCATCACCTTTACCCTCAGCATCTTAAGCTAGACAGTGGCCATCTTGGAGGTGTGTTTGGAGTCGTTATCATGTTGGAATATTGCCCTGCGGCAGTCTCTTAAGGTAGGGGATCATGCTCTGCTTCAGTATGTCACAGTAAATGTTGGCATTCATGGTTCCCTCAAGGAACTGTAGCATCCCAGTGCCGGCAGCATTCATGCAGCCCCAGACCATGACACTCCCACCACCATGCTTGACTGTAGACAAGACACACTGGACATGGTTCTAGTAATCCATGCACTTAGTCTGTTTGTCTTCAGCAAACTGTTTTTGGGCTTTCTTCTGCATCATCTTTAGAAGAGGCTTCCTTCTGGGATGACAACCATGCAGACCAACGTGATACAATCTGCATCGTATGGTCTGTGCACTGACAGGCCGACCCCCCCCCCCAGCCCTTCAACCTCTGCAGCAATGCTGTCAGCACTCATACATCTATTTCCCAAAGACAACCTCTGGATATGACGCTAAGCACGTGCACTTAACTTCTTTGGTCAACCATAGCGAGGCCTGTTAAACCGCTATATGGTCTTGGCCACCGTGCTGCAGCTCAGTTTCAGGGTCCTGGCAATCTTCTTATAGCCTAGGCCAGTGATGGCGAACCTTGGCACTCCAGATGTTTTGGAACTACATTTTCCATGATGCTCATGCAATCTGCAGTGTAGTGGAGCATCATGGGAAATGTAGTTCCAAAACATCTGGGGTGCCAAGGTTCGCCATCACTGGCCTAGGCCATCTTTATGTAGAGCAACAATTCTTTTATTTCAAATCCTTAGAGAGTTATTTGCCATGAAGTGCTATGTTGAACTTCCAGTGACCAGTATGAGAGAGTGAGAGCAATAACACCAAATTTAACACACCTGCTCCCCATTCACACTTGAGACCTTGTAAAACTAACAAGTCACATGACATCGGGGGGGGGGGGGGGGCTAATTGGGCCCAATTTGGACATTTTCACTTAGGGGTGTACTCATTTTTGTTGCCAGCAGTTTAGACATTAATGGCTGTGTGTTGAGTTATTTTGAAGGGACAGCAAATTGACATTATTATACAAGCTGTACACTCAATACTTTACATTGTAGCAAAGTGTAACTTCTTCAGTGTTGTCACATGAAAATATATAATAAAATATTTACAAAAATGTGAGGGGTGTACTCTCTTTTTTGAGATACTGTATATTCTTACCACCGCCAAGCTGGATGCCACTGGCGGTCCAGGGGTCAGGAACTGGGTTTCTGATTCCCTGTCGAGGAGACCCTATGAAGCAGGGGCTTGCTCTGAAGAGTGGACTCAACTAACACCAGAAGGGATACAATCCGGGGACAGATCATCAGGCCAGAGGAACAACTGGGGCCAAATCCATTGGAATCTCAGTGGCAGGTGTCCCCAAATGCTACTGTGATTTGTTCCAAATCAGGGACAATGGCCTACCTAAGCTTTCAGACAGGGACTTAAGAAAGGACCAGATGGAAGATCCCCTCTGTAGTTCAACAATGAAGGCCCTGGAGGGCCAATGCCCAGATCTATTGCTCTTCAAAGTCAAGGACCACTGGAGTTAGTGTGTATTGATTTTCTGTGTTCGGAGCCTGACTCGAGTGGACAGGGAAATGTTCTGGTGGTGACCCACCACTTCACCCGTTATGTCCAGGCATTCCCAACTTAAGACCAACAAGCACCTACGGTGGCCAAAATACTGGTAGAGATGTTCTTTGTCCACTACCGCCTACCTCAGCGTATTCACGCTGACCAAGGGAGAGACTTTGAGAGTAGACTCATTAAAAGACTGTTAGACCTGTTATGCCACGTACACATGATCAGACTATCCGGACTTTCAGAACGAGCGGACCTGCCCTCACACAACATTTTTACAGTGGACTAGGTCTGGAGGATTCTGGGACTGTGACATCATAAGGGGCGGATTCACATGTGACATCACCCGTGACCCCGCCCCTTATCCCTATATAAGTTTCCGCACAACGTGTCCCTGCCACTGCGGCCGGAGAGAGCGATGTGTCAACATCGAAAGGAAGAAGAAGAGGAGACAAAGGAGAAGAAGAAGAAGAAGGCGGCAGCGGTAACAGCGACAAGAATGGGCCGTCGCTAGTAAAAGAGCTGTAAGAAGATATCGGAAGAAGACCCCCGGACAGCGGTGACAACGAAGAAGAAAGCCGGGCTCCTCTCCGCTAGTAAAAGAGCTAGCAAAAGAGCAGAAGATAGCGGAGGAGCCTGGCGAGAAGATCCCCGAAGACAGAAGAAGACCCCCGGAGCTGTCTAATAAAGTACTTTAAAAACCTGTGTTGTGTTTTTTTTATGTACACTTTTTTCCCCAGGTGAATGTGTAGGGGTACAGGCCGGAATCTGGGGACCCCCTTATTAAAGGGGCCCCCGGATTCCGATAAGCTCCCTGCCCACAGACCCCGACAACCAATGGCCAGGGTTGTCTGGAAGAGGCCCTTGTCCTTATCAACATGGGGACAAGGTGCTTTGGGGTGGGGGAGCTGCAGGGTCCCCCTTCCCCAAAGCATCCCTCCATGTTGAGGGCATGCGGCCTGGTATGGCTCAGGAGGGGGGGGCTCGCTCGTCCCCACCGCCTTTCCTGACCGGCCGGGCTGCATGCTTTTTTCAGCGTAGGGGTTCCCCTTTAAACCCATACCAGGTGACGGGGCTAGCGAGGTGTCAATCCATTCATTTCAAAAGTCCTGGCGGACTAGCACACAGACGGGCGGTCCGGCGGACAATTTTGAGTAAAGGCTTCTTTCAAAGTCCGCCGGACCTTTGGGAAGAAAAAGTCCACCGGAGCCCACACACAGGCGGATTGTCCACTGGACTCTGGTCCACCGGACCAAGTCCGCCAGATAGTCCGATCGTGTGTACACGGCATTAGGTGTTCAGAAGTCAAGAACCACTCCCTACCACTCGCAAGGGGATCCCCACCCAGAATGCATTAATCGCACCCTCCTGAATAAGCTTGGGACGCTGAAAAGAAGCAACACTGGAGCAGGCACATTGCAGCTATCGTACAAGCCTATAATAGCATTGAAAATTATGATACAGGCTATTCACCATACAGACTGATGTTCGGGAGGGAAGCTTGACTGCCAGTTGAATTGGCATTTGGCACCTCTTTAGATGATACCTCAATGGTGTCCTATAGAGGGTATGTGGACCGCCTGAGGAAGAGTCTGAAAACATCATATGAGAAAGCCCAGTCTGCCTCAGACACCCGGGAGCAGCGAAACACGCAAAACTTTGATCTGAAGGTCAAAATTTGCAGCCTGGCGACAGAGTGTTACTGAGAAACTTGGGCGTCCCTGGGAAGCACAAACTGGCTGATTGCTGGAAGTTACAGCCCTACATAATCTGTAAGCAGTTACCAGGATTACCAGTATACCAGATTCGCCCTGAAGGAAGCACAGGCCTGTTAAAGACCTGGCAACGGAAATCATCTGCTACCTTTATCACAATCAGTTGGTATGCTTCAACAACCAGATCCACAGCTTACTCAAACTCCTCAGAGATCATGTCCAATAACCTGGTCTCCGTCTATGCCACTAAACAACAGATGAAGAGGACAGTGAGGGTGAAGAACTGGGCATGGACTGGCTGTTGCAGTCTATGCTATCAGAAACTGTCACTCTTCTTCCTTCTAGAAAAACGGATGCTGGGACCCTCAGGCATGAGACACCACAATTCATACCACAGAGCCAATCACTGACTGGCAGTTATTTCCCTAACTGCAAAGGACACAGAGACTCTTCAACCTTCTATGGTGGAAGAGGAAGAGGCTGCTATACCAGAACTATCTGAGCCCAAAGAGCAAAGGAAAAAACTAACAAAATTCACACACCAAAAAGACTGACTTATGCTACTCTAGGCGAAAGTTCTAAGGAAACTATCTATACCTCTGGAACTCACAACATGCTGACCCTTCCCACTACAAGTTTAGTGGAGGGCGACTCCAATTCACCCCTTGGCACATCTAGGTGGGCCATCCCAATATTGGTGGCTTGTGGGTAAGACAATCTCACCTCTTATGACAAATGGTGGGAGGTGGGAGGTACTGTGCCCCTAACTAAAAGATATATGGACTATCTCGGTACCCAAGGATTATAAAGCGGCTGTCATACAGTTACGACGATTCGCGCAGGGGAGCCATTCTGCTGCTGGCTAACGGTGGCAGGCAGCGACTAGCGGTTAAAGGACCTGTGCAAGATAAAGGAAAACCTACAAATGTGGCCTGTTGGGGGTACTTAAGGACTGAGGATTACTGGCCTAGAGCAATGGCACGGGACCTCAGAAGCAGAGGTTGGGGCTTCTCTACACTACAACCACACAGACCAGGTAGGTATAACATTTTTGTTATTTTAATTTAAAAACATTTTAGCTTTACATTAACTTTAGTTATATTGACAATACTAATGTAATGTAATGATAGGCAATAAAAGAATAAGCATCATCTTCTGCCATTTTTATAGAACAACAAAGTTGCCAAGATACCAATTATGCTAAATACAAACATCACAGTCCCTTGCTGTATGCTGCCAAGATAATATTTGTATTTATATGTATCTGTAGCTTCCCCTGAGAAAATAGAAAGCAGTTACAGCTATATGATTGCTCCCAGCATGGACAGCAGCACATCCAAGCCATATGCTGGATGGTAAATTAATAGGTAATGTCGTGAAAAGAATTATCCTGTTAGATAAGCCAACTGCCCATTACCACCAAACCGTTCTTTTCAATAACATAAGGAATAAAATCTAGAAAGAGGCTGGGAGAACCACTCGTGTACTGTGCCCCCAACTAAAAGATATATGGACTATTTCGGTACCCAAGGATTATAATGGCATTTATAAAATATAACTTTTTTTATACAAAGTTAAAAACAAAGACATACTGTATGTCCATAGAGATAAAATGTATCAATTAAAAAGACATTTCAAAGATCCTTAACATTCCAAGCTGGTATTCGCTGATGAGTTGCTCTTTGGATGTATGCTGAATCCTCTACAGGTTTCGCAGTGAAAAAAAAGCTTCTTCAGGAGGAGTTAAAAATTATTCATCTACAACTATACAATTTTCAGTCACAACACTTTGTTGTGATTGAAAATTGCTTTGCAGGAAGAAGGAAGGATCAAATAGAGTTTTATTAAAAAGCAGCACATTATACACACATTAACTCTTATTGAGCACAAACTTAACCCCTTGATTACCCATTGATGGTAACCCCTTCCCAGCCAATGTTATTAGTACAGTGACAGTGTATAGTATTATCACTGATCACTTTATTAGTGTCCCTGGTGATGTCAGTGTAGCAAAGTCTTCAACCTCCTTCAGTCTAATGAGGACCTCCAGGGCTAGAGATAGCTGACACCCCTCTGTATATGGTGGGCTGTAAGGCATAGTGGGTGCAAGGTGGAAGTTATTGGCTGCCAGATACTTCTTGAATGCAAAATAGATGTTTATTTCTCTTACAAACTTTAATGGGGGGAAGAGGGTTAGGGCCAGGACACCCTTGGGTACAAGTTCAATTAGCAGACTTTGAGACTTCAATAGGAGGACAGTCGTGCAGGGAAAGGCCTCCAGCAAGAAGCCACATCTACACATGCAGGAATGCTGTCTACTATGGCAACAGTCATTAACAGTTCCTAACACAAAGCGTAACAGTTCTTTCACCTTCACTACAGCTTCTCCTTGTAGTTCTTCAGTACTAGGGATGAGCCGAACACCCCCCAGTTCGGTTCACACCAGAACTTGCGAACGACCCCCGCGTTCGGTACGAACGTTAGAACCCCATTGAAGTCTATGGGACTCGAACGTTCGAATTGGAAAGTGCTAATTTTAACGGCTAATATGCAAGATAGTGTCCTAAAAAGGGTTTGGCGACCTGCCTCCTGCCTCAGGGGACATGGGTCACTGCAAAAAAAAGTTTTAAAAACTACCGTTTTGGCGGGAGCACTGATTTTAATGACGATTAAAGTGAAAAAAAAAAGTGAAATATTCCTTTAAATATGGTGCCTGGGGGTGTCTATAGTATGCCTGTGAAGTGCCACGTGTTTCCCGTGTTTAGAACAGTCCCTGCACAAAATGACATTAAACGGAAATAACACCATTTAAAACTGCTTGCGGTTTTAATGTTATATCTGGTTCCTGCAATATGGTTGAAAATCATTCAGAAAAATGGCATGGGTAGCCCTCCCTGCCCATTACCAGCCTATTTGGGTCTTGTACACATATTAAGGGGAACCCCGTACCCATATTAAAAAAAGGAAATGCGTGTGGCCCCCAGGCCCTATATACTCAGAACAGCAGTATACAGGCGGTGCAAACAAGACAGGGACTGTGTAGGTTTGTTGTGTTAAGTTGAATCTGTTTGTCATTTTCAACTGGTACATTTTTAAAGTGTAGCTCCAGTCAAAAAAAATGTCTTTAAGCTTTTTGGAAAACATAGGGAAGGGTTATCACCCCTGTATAATTTGTTTTGTCGTCCATCTTTTTTCATCTCACTCGCTGCTGTCTCCTTGCGTTTGCAAGTAGGAGATGTTTGTAAGTTGGATGTTTGAAAGTAGGGGCCTGCCCTATATTATAGCGGTATGTACTGGGTACAGAGCACGCAGACAGCACGCACTATCTCCTAACACTACTGACTGCAAGCTCTATTATTAACCACTTGTTAGCCCAATGTTTGCATAAAGTGAAAGATGAAGTTATGCTGAGTAAATAGATATCAAACATGTCACTCTTCAAAATTGCACATGCCCGTGGAATGGCGCCAAACGTCGCTACTTAAAAAATCCCCATAGGCGACGCTTTAAATATTTTTTTACTGGTTACATGTTTTGAGTTGCAGAGGAGGTCTAGGACTAGAATTATTGCTCTCGCTCTAACATTCTCGGCGATACCTCACATGTGTGGCTCATGCGAGCACATGGGGACATGGGCGCTTTAATTTTTATTTTATTTTTTTATTGTTCATTTTACTTTATTTATTTTAGTTTGACATTTTTTTTCCCAAAAATATATTTTTGATCACTTTTATTCCTATTACAAGAAATGTAAACATCCCTTGTAATAGGAATATGGGGTGACAGGTCCTCTTTACAGTGAAATCTGGGGGGTCAATATGACCCCACATCTCACCTCTAGGCTGGGAAGCCTGAAATAAAAAATAAAAAAAAGATTCTGGCTTTGATTGTACTGGCGAGTTGATAGAAGCACCGGAGGGCGGTGAGGGGTGGGGGGCGTCTGTGGCTGGGTATTTCAGGGTATCACCGAGTATGGCTGGGTATCTCTGAGTATGGCTGGGTATGGCAATTTATGGCAGGGTATTACAGAGTATTGGCGGGGTATTGGCGGGGTACTACAGAGTAATAGCAGGGTACTGCAGAGTATTGGGGGTACTGCAGAGTAATGGCGGGTACTGCAGAGTAATGGGGGGTACTGCAGAGTAATGGGGGGTACTGCAGAGTAATGGTGGGGTACTGCAGAGTAATGGCAGGGTACTGCAGAGTAATGGCAGGGTACTGCACTGCAGAGTAATGGCAGGGTACTGCACTGCAGAGTAATGGCGGGGTACTGCAGAGTAATGGCGGGGTACTGCAGAGTAATGGCAGGGTACTGCACTGCAGAGTAATGGCGGGGTACTGCACTGCAGAGTAATGGCGGGGTACTGCAGAGTAATGGCAGGGTACTGCAGAGTATGCACTGGTATTGCAGAGTATTGGCAGGGAATTGAGGGGTTAAATTCGGTGAGCAGCGATGTGGGCACTGCAGATGCAGCCCACATCGCTGCTGACACCGATCTCTTTCCCCTCCGCTGTACCGATCGGTACAGAAAGGGGAGGGAGGAACAGGCGTCATAACATGACGCCGGTTTGTTTCCAAGTGATCACTCCGTCATTTGACGGAGCAATCACGTGGTAAACGGCCGCTATGAGCGGCCGTTTACCGTGATGAGCCGGGTCCTATGGACCCGGCGGTCACGGATGCTCTCGAGTGCGCACACCTCGGGGCACGCGAGAGCAGAATTCTGGGAGGCCGTTAATTAACGGCCTCTCTGAGTTAAACAACCGCCCTGAAGCCGTTAATCGGCAATGGGCAGTTGTTAAGTGGTTAAAGCTAGATCACTAGCTATATAGGTGAGGTGAATATAGTGGTGTATACTGCAGTCAGGGCACAGACAACAACCACTACACAGCAGCAAGATAGGAAATCAGCCAAAACGATTGGTGTGTACTGTGTTGAAGGTACACAGAACACCCACTGCTTCAGATGCAAAGTAACACACCACAGGAGGCCGCCTTAAAGGTGGCCTTATATAGTGTGGGGCGTGCACTACACAGCCTGAGCTATGATTGGCCACAGGCAGGATGCCTGTGGCCAATCATGGCTCTCCTCGCTGCCGGCACTGCGATTGGCCAAGCATGCGGGGTCACAGTGCATGCTTGGCCAATCATCGGGCAGCAATGCACTGCGCCAACGCAGTGCATTGTGGTCCGCGCGCGCGTCACTCGAATTTTGACGCGAACGGCCAAAACGTTCGGAATTCGCCGAACGCACGAACAGCCAATGTTCGAGTCGAACGTACGTTCGACTCGAACACGAAGCTCATCCCTATTCAGTACACTGAGCTCCTGGTCTCTCACTAAACCCACTGATTCACTGTCACTGAATGGCTTAAGCTCCTCCAATCTTCACGTTGGTATCTTCCTCAAGTTTTACCCCCACTTGTCTGCTGGGTCCCTAGCTTGGCACTCCCGATACTTCTCCAGTTTCACCCCACTGGCCCGCTCGGTCCCTGGCTTGACACACAAGGCTGCTCTGCAAGCGTCACATCCACTGACCGGGTCCCTGACTTGATCACCGCCTGAAGTTTACTGATTCTCCAGCGTGCCCATTCGGTGAGAATACTGCTCCAGTACTTGCTTCAGTTACTCACTGTGGTCCCTGGTAATAAGGTGGTTGGTCCCTTAGTGGCGTCAGCTTCCCTTCTACCACCGACCACTGACAGGTCCTTCGGCCGGCAGAACCATCACTTCTGGTTGGACTGCAAGCCGCAATCCCAACGCTGCACTGCTCTCTAACTTCTGGATAGGCCCAATCTCCAGCCTAGCAGCCTGGGGCACACAATACGCATCCACCCAGACAGCCACCCATGTTGCACAAAACCTAGATCACCTGACTCCACCCAACTATATAGGCTCTCCCAGCAGGCCAAGAGATTCAAGAAAACTCCTGCCCTTTGGCTGAGATACCCCATATACCCATAACCTGACCTTGGGTTGCCCTTCTCATATCGAGTACCGCCAAGTACCCGGTCACCTAGTGGTAGAAGAGAAAAGTGCAACAAGGCCAAACTTAGGGAGAAGTCAATGGATCTCTAATAATCAACCAGGATAACTACTCCTGGCAAATAAATTTGTGAGAAGCATCCCTGCATAAACTCCAGGGTGCTACATCAGTGTCAGTTAGTTAGTTCCTATGCAGTGTCAGTAAGAGTCAGATTTCCCACTGCACTATTACAGTCCCACTAAAAGTCGCTGATAACCGCCATCTATACCATAGTTTGTAGACACTATAAATTTCATACAAACCTATCAATAATATTATCAAATTTACGGTCTTTTTTCGTTTACATAATAAAAAATAAAAAGCCCAGTGGTGATCGAATACCACCAAAAAAAAACTTTATTTGTGGGGAAAAAAATTATATAAAATGAATTTGTGTTGCATGGCTGCGCAATTGCCAGTTAAAATAGCGCAGTGCTGAATAGCAAAATGGCCTGATCATGAAGAGAGAAAAAACCTTCCAGAGCTCAAGTGGTTAAAAAATTAAAAGTCAGCCACTGTGCCACAAATACTGTGGCTGCTGCTGACGACTAATATATAGACATTTACCAGCCCAGGGATCCAACACCGTAATCACACAAGCCAGCTCTTCGTTGGTATTCAGGTCCCCTTGTGGGAAGCTGGCTATGACTTCCTGATGTTTCACAGCTGGCTTCCCACTGCATATGCACAAGATTCAATGCACTTTATGAATGGTTCCACAGTCTTCTGGGGAGATATGTGACTTCTGCTTAGCTTGTGTAGCGCTGGTACACCTGAAGAGTACGCGATATGTTTGTAAATTTAGTTTTTTCCTAAGACTATAGTTTGGTCTTAGGGTTGATTTCAATAAATTGTGATTCTGGCATCAGTTTGGCTGGACTGTACTATGTTCTGCCTGGTCATAGGTGCATGTATCATCTCTGACAGGCATTGGAACACAGTCTGGTTGGACACATTGGGTACCAATCTCTCTTTTGGAGCCAATCAGTGGGTGCGTTGTCTCGCTGTGTATTCCGGGAGAGGGTACTTAAGGTGCTGAGGTCACGTGGTTCTGGGTTCCGGTCCAGAAGTATGGTCTGACTCTATGGTCCTGGTCCTCCTGACCAGCCCCCAGAGGCTCTCATGGCCTGGGGTGCGGATCCATCCGTTTCCGAGTCTCAAGACTGGCTAGTCCGAGGCACAGTAACTGGAAGGAGGATTTCAAGGTGGTCCGGTGCTGTCTCCAGTTTGGAGAGGCCCAGCAACTCAAAACGCAACCAGGGGAGGACTCTTCAGAAGAGGGCCATGCATGAGGCTGGCTGTTCGGTAAGAGCCTGGAAGCTGAGCTGAAAGGACACCAAGTAAATCCGCATTCTTACGGTATCGCCGGACCGGCTGCAAGATTCTGGTACTGTAAGAAAGTTCCTAATTTCATCCTTCAGTTACAAGTTCCTGTGAGAGACTTTCTGTGTTCATCTAAAGTTTTACAACCAAGTCTGTGGCAGAGACTTTGCTACGTTTGAATCACTTGTCGGCTGCTAAATCCATAAACCAGGATTTATCCGACAGCTGAAGTATCCAGTTGCGAGTGGCTATTCCCTGGATCATCTAGAGAGAGACATCTTTAAGTGTCAGCAGTTTACAAACAAGTACCTGAGCTTTCCTACCCATACTCTCTATTCCCAACTGAGAGACTGTGTTTTGTTCAACGTTTTATGCAAATAAAAATTCCTCAAAAGGGATTCAAGTTTCGGTCTCTGCAGTTATTGGGCCAGCAACCTCGGGAACCCCTAGACAAGAACAATGAGGTGGAGAAGGTAAACGGTAAGCCCTGCAAAACCAGCGCCTCCTTCGGGGGTTAGTGCTACATGTAGGGGCTCGTCCGGGATAACTGTCACTCTGCAGTAACCCCCCCTCTAGGGGACACCCCTATAGTACCAGAATGGATTCAGTAACGGCTACCCAATGGAGCCAAGAATATGGGAGTAAATTGAAGAGGACCAAAGTTCTCAGATTTCCAGGAGATCAGTGGTTTGAGAAAGAGGTGCGGCAGTTGATAAGGAGAGCGGTGCCAGACCAGGGGTCTTACCTTTTAGACCTGAAACAAGACGTGCAGGAGGATTTCACTTACGTCCTCCTAGAATGGAAAGAGTACACTCCAGTAGAGTTCAGAAAGGGAGTGGTTAGCCTAACAGAGGGTCTCGATGGTCAGGTGATTCCAGTACAAGAGTCAGTGGAGGAAGAAGAAAAATCACCGGGTACACCACCAGAGAGTCCTCTGGCAAGAAGCTTGATAGGGGAAAGTCTAAACCCCATGTGTCAGGCCACCAGAGAAAGCCCTGTGACTGGGTCCACCAATGAAAGATATCGGAAGCTACCGACCTTCTCAGGTCAGATACCAAGACCTGAAGGGGAGGAAGGGTTCGAGAGTTGGAGAGATCAGGCCATGCAAACTCTAGAAGACTGGAATGTGCCAAAGCTAGTGGGAAGACGGCGAATTAGTGAAAGCCTGTTGAGCCCAGCAGCCAAAGTCATCAGAAACTTTAGAAGGGGAAAACCAGATTGTGAAGCAGAAGATTACATTGAAGCCCTTTATGTCGTTTATGGAAGAGTGGAAAAACTATCTGATCTGATGTATCAGTTTGAGCATACCCATCAGATGAGAGGAGAGAAGCTATCGGCCTACATTGTCTTCATAGACCAGATCCTACACCAGATCATTTTGAAGGAGGGCATTGATCTTATTGATCCCAGGGAGGTGGACAAAACCAGGTTGGACTGGGCTCTACAAGGAGCTAGGCCAAATCACCCCATTGCTCTCTGATTACTCCTGAAGTTTTAATTTTTTTTAATTTTTTATTTATAGCAGGAAATGGGTCCACATAGACCAACAGGTTACATACTTTCCACATGGCTTACAGGTAAAAAGGCATTATAGGTAATACAACATCAATTCCCTGCTAGCATTAACATCCGGAACAATAAACAGCAGCATGTGGATTTAGAAAGTCTCATTGTCCCGTGGTCCCACTTCCCAGTTTTCTTTTTAACTAACTAGGTATCTACGTCGATACCACTTCCAGTATGTGGAGGAAGAGAAGCAAAGAAAGAGGAAAAACAGAGGGGCAAAGAGAAGGAAAAGGGAATATCCAATATAGGGGGTACAGGGGGAGGGATATAGAGAGAGAGAGAAAAAAAAGGGGGGGTGAAGGGGGGAGCCAGGTATGTTACCCAATCATGGATTGCGCAGTGATCAATCGGAATTTCAGATACGGGGCCTCTATCTATGGCCCCCAGACTCAACATATCATTGTCACTGCATGCGGTACTACGTGGCTGTGTCAGACCCTCTCAGGGCTTGGCCCTCAGCCGAGTATATGAACACATTCCAACCCTGCCAGGTTTTACTAAAAGTCTCCTCTCTATTTTGCGCTGTGAGGATAAGATCCTCCATTTTCCTGATTTCCTCCACTTTACCAAGCCAGAGGTCAATGGTCGGTGGTAGGGACGATTTCCAACGGAGTGGTATGCTGGCCTTAGCTGCATCAGGTAGGTGGCGGATCACTGATTTCCGATACTTCCTGTCAGGGATATCGGAGGCATGTAAGAGAAAGAATGCTGGGTCGTCTGTAAGGGGCCGGGCCGTAAATTGTTGTATTGTCTCACGCACCACTTTCCAGAAGTGCGTGAGTTTCGGGCATGACCAAAAGATATGCAGCATGGTCCTTTTATCTGCGAGACAACGCCAACACAGGTCTGATGTAGTTGGGTACAGCCGGTGGAGTTGCGAAGGGGTCCTATACCACTGTGAGAGAATTTTGTAGTTTGTTTCCTGGATCTTGGCACAGATAGAGGATTTGTGTGTAAATCGGAGAATACGCTGTCTCTTGGTGTTGTTAAATTGGCAAGCTAACTCTTTTTCCCAATTAAGTAGTCCCGGGGGAGTAAAGTCTGCTGTGGGAGCATTTAAAAGATTGTAGGTCAGTGAAAGTGTGTGTGGGAGTGCACCTGCGTCCGTGCAGAGCACCTCCAGGGCTGTGAGCGACTGGGCGTCCTCCCCGGGGGCGGGATCGTAGAGAGAAAATGTGTGAGTTGGAGTGTCCTCAGGAAGTCTAGACGGAACGGGCCTGTAGGATCCAGGAAATTCTCCCAAGTTTTCCAGCGCCCCCGGAGCTAAAGTGGGAGGCTTGGTGTAGGCCCGCCTCCCCCAGGTTCCGAAAGCTCCCATCATAAGTAAACAAGGGGTTGCCTATGATAGGGTAAAGGGGCGAGTTCGGGGAAGAGAGGGACGTTTGCGAAATTATCCGAGCGCAGACCCTCACCAAGTTCCCAATCAGTGGGTGACGTTTGATCGCGATTGGCAGTGCCGAGTAGCACCATGGCGCCCCCCGGAGCGGAATCACACTTTGGGATTGTTCCATCTGGGCCCACAGCTTGGTACCCTGATGGCGGCACCAATCTATGAGTCTTCCCAGATGAACAGCCTGGTAGTAGGCTCGGATATTCGATAGGGCTAGCCCGCCGTTCGATTTGGGGAGCACCAGAAGTTTGTTGGCGAGTCTAGGTCTTTTTTTTCGCCCATACAAATTCTGTAAATGCAGATCTAACCCTTTTAAAAAAGACGGATGGTATATGTATAGGTAGGGCCTGCATCAGGTAGAGGATTTTTGGGAGGACAGACATTTTTAACATATTGCAGCGTCCTATCCAGGAGTGCATGCCCGATTGCCATTGGGACAGAAGTGTTTTTATTTCCAACAGTAATGGGGGGAAGTTAAACTCGTACAGTTTTGAGAGTGTATGAGGAATGTTCGTACCTAGGGACTTCAGAGCCCTGTTCGTCCACTTCAGAGCAAAGCTGGCTTGAAGGTGATTAAGCTGCACCGCCGGTATCCCCACGCCCATAGCATCTGATTTGGTAAAGTTAATCTTTAAATTTGAGAGCGTCCCGTATGTTTCAAATTCCTGCATCAAATTTGGGAGGGATACTACTGGGTTTGAGAGAGAGAACAACAAATCGTCCGCGTAGGCAGACACTTTGTGTTGGGTGTGTTTAACCAAAATACCCGTTATGTTCGGAGATAGTCTAATGTGGCATAGGAATGGTTCGAGGGATAACGCGAAAAGAAGGGGTGAAAGCGGGCAGCCCTGTCGCATCCCGTTTGCGATCCGGAAGGGTTCGGACAGTACCCCATTGGCCCTAACCCTGGCCGACGGTGTAGTATATATTGCCTGGATCCATCCCAACATGTTGTTACCCAGTCCTATATGGCGTAGTGTGGCAGACATGAAATCCCAGCTCACTCTGTCAAAAGCTTTCTCCGCGTCTGTGCTGAGAAAGACACTCGGCCTGTTTTCCAAGGTGGCAGTATGCAGCAGGTTCAGGACTTTGGTGGTGTTGTCCCTAGCCTCCCTAGTTGGGACGAAGCCCACCTGATCAAGGTGTATCAGATCAGGGATGTATGACTGCAGCCTTGTAGCTATGATTTTAGTAAATAGCTTAAGATCCGCATTCAAGAGAGAAATTGGGCAATAGCTCCCGCACTGAGACGGGTCCTTGCCTTCTTTAGGGATCACTGCTATATGAGCCTGTAACGTGGCCTCATGGAGCTTGCCCCCCTTAGTAAGACCATTGAAAAGGTGAAGGAGATGATGTCCAAGGGACAGGAGTAGGGTCTTATAATATTGTAATGTTAGGCCGTCAGGACCCGGGGCCTTCCCTCTTTTGGTATTACCTATTGGATTTCGGACAGTGTTCTAGGTTCCTCCAAAGCGCCTCGTATTTCCGTTGGCAGAGTGGGCATATTAGAAGAGGTTATGTAGTCGGCTATGTGCATAGGGGAGGGCCGAGCAGTGTCCAGGTTGAAGAGTCTCGTAAAAGGATTTGAATGTATTGGTAATTTGTTGGGGCAGCGTCTCCTGTGTCCCCAAGGAGGAGAGAACATAAGGTATATAAGAAGCCGCCCGTTGGGATTGCAGCGATTGCACAAGTAATCTACCACATTTATTACCCGATTCATAGATCCTTTTACGGGAGATCTGGAGCGCTGCCTTAGCCCTATAGTGGAGAAGATCGTTTATCTGGGTACGTATCGTATCCAGCTCACTACTTAAGGGAGTATTCGGTGTCTGTTTATGTTTAGCTTCCAAGATTTGAAGCTTACCAAATAACTCAGACAATTGGGCGGTTCGCTGTCTCTTAAGTCGCGCGCCGTGTTTTATCAGAACTCCGCGAATCACCGCCTTGTGTGCCTCCCAGACTAGGCCCGCGCCGTTAGTATGAAAGTAATGGGATATTTCCGCCGTCACGTCTGCCAGTACCTCGGCGTCCTGGAGGAGACTCTCATTGAGCCTCCATGGCTTCTTCTGTCCCCTGTAAAAGTCTGTCAAAGCGTAGCGTAATGTAACTGGGGCGTGGTCAGACCATGTGATAGATCCAATGGTGGATCCTTTAACTGCCTGAAGTTGGTTGTGTGGCATCAAGAAATAATCGATGCGTGAGTACCCGTGGTGCGGTCTAGAAAAAAAAGTGTAATCCCGTTCCCCGGGGTGGAAGAGGCACCACACATCCACCAATTGTGCAGCGTGTAAGGCCGCATGTGCAGCTCTCCTCATGCCCCAGGGGAAGGAGGATAGCCCTGTGGAGGTGTCCTCTGCGGGTATTAAGGGGATGTTTAGGTCTCCGCCTATAATCAATTGGCCTTCCATAAATTTCGGAAGTAAGTTTAAGTGTCTTTTCACAAACTGATCTTGTCTACTGTTGGGGGCGTATAAGTTAGCAATGGTAACCTTCACCCCTCCAACCAGGCCTTTAAGGAATAAAAACCTTCCCTCTGGGTCCATCTTTAAGTCCAGCAGAGTCCATGGTATTCTGGCCGCTATTTGAATGGAGACCCCTCTAGATTTGGCCTCCGTGTATGTGGAGTGATAGACCGTCGGGTAGTACCTATTTTTCAAGATAGGGAACTTGTTATCCCTAAAATGTGTCTCCTGTATTAAGACAATGTCAGCGTTCTGTCATTTCATGTCGTTCAGCAGCATGCGTCTTTTCTCGGGGACGTTGAGTCCCTTCGCATTAAGGGTAACAATATTGCCGCGTACACACGGTTGAACTGTTTGACGTACTTAGTCCGTTGAAACACATTTCAGCGGATAATCCGCTCGTGTGTGGGCTTCAGCGGACTTTTTCAGCGTGCAGTCCAGAGTACTAAGAATTTCGGTTTTTCCAAAAATCTGTCCGTCGTACTTTGGTTTCAGCAGAAAATACGGTCGTCAGTATGCTAGTCCGACGGACTAAGAATGGCGCATGCCCAGAAAGGATTTACAGGGCTTTGCTGTGTCTTGGACTTCCTATTTCTAGTCCCGTCGTTTGGCTGTACGTCATCGCGCAAGCTTTCGTCGGACTGTTTGTGTATCCGTGTGTGGTCAAGTCCGTTCAGTGGAAAGTACGCCGGATTGTCCGTCGGATTGTATGACGGACTAAGTACGTCAAACAGTTTGACCGTGTGTATGCCGCATATTAAGCACATCCATGATCGGGTCAGGGTAGAAGGATTGGGAAGGGGGAGCAAAGAGGATAGAGGACATGTAGGTGGAAGAAAGTGACAGTGGAGAGCAATAGCGGTAAATTAAAGGGGCAGGTACTTATGGGGGCGTGGCTGAGAGGGAAAGGACTCTCAGCCAGCGCTGTCCAGCAGAGCTGGAGAACTAAAATGCAGCAATTGGCTGCTTCAACACCCACCAGGTGTACCCGGATAAAAGGCGTCAACCTAAATGGGGGAGTGTTCAGCGCGGGCCAACGGGGGGTGTCTCCCACACCCCCCGGAGCCCCAGACCATGGATGCATGTGTAGATGTGTACATTTAAATAATGCCCATGCGGGCATGGCAGGTTTGGGCAGAAAGATAGAAACCTCCCAAGATATGTGAAAGTTAAAACATATCACAGAACTAGGCAAGAAATAACGTTGCATAAAATACCTACTAATTAGCTACACTGGCCGATAACATAGCAAACTAGTTAATGTAAAACAAAGAAAACCATAAGACATCTCTAAAATAACATTCCCCCCTGTCCGTCAATTTG
Source organism: Lithobates pipiens (assembly GCF_037356315.1). NCBI lineage: Eukaryota > Metazoa > Chordata > Amphibia > Anura > Ranidae > Lithobates > Lithobates pipiens. The sequence continues at coordinate 100,206,235 of NW_027507785.1, forward strand.
GCACAGCTGCCCACGCACCCTCCCGGAGACAACATCAGATCCCAATAAAAGTAAGACATGGGGGGGGAGGGGGGCGGGGGGTGGAGAGGGAAGCAGGGATGGGGGGGAGCGGAGGAGGGACGGAAACAAAGGGACCCACCCCCCCAGCCCCCACCCCACAGTCAAATACCATCCCTCCAGTCCCCATCCGACTGCAGTACGGCACCCGCCACTTCAACCCACCCGATCCCCACACAAAAGTTCCAGGACGTCGTCCCACTCCGGGCCACCTCAAAAGAAAGCCAATCGAGAGGATCAGGTCCATGGGCTATGAGGGTCCCTGAAGTTGAAAGCTGCCTCGTTTGTCCAAGGGGCAACAGCGTCTCTTCAAAGCAATGCAAGGGTGGCCTCATTACTCCCATAGATGTGAGCGTATATGTAGAAGCGCCCAGGGTCGCCCCGGTGCGGCGTCTCTCCGCGCATCTCGAGCATGTCGGCAGCAGCCGCGGCGGCCATGGGGCGGAGGCCGAATCCAGAAGAGGGGAATACCAAACAAGGGGGATAAATATTGATCAAGAATGCAAATTTCAGCCAGTGCAGTACAACAAAAGATGCGCGAGAGGGTACAGTCATGTCTCGCGCGAACCATTAACAGATGTGGACGTGGTACGGGACCGCCCTCGAGATCTCCGGGAGCGAGCTGGTAGGGCAGGTCTGCCTAACGGAGGGCCTAAGCGGCCTGCAGGGCGCTGGATCCTTGCTAGCCAGTTCGGCACCGGGACCGGTTCCGCCCCCAGGAAAGCAAAGAGGGCCGGGAGATCTGCTGGTGTGCGTAATGTGAAGGAGCCGCTATCCGTGCGAAAGAGGACTGTTAGGGGGTAGCCCCATCTGTATGTGCAACCATGGCATCTCGCAACTTCAAGGGCCGGTTTCAACATGGCACGGCGCTGTAGTGTGGCCCTGGATAGGTCCGGGAGTATCTGGATCTGCGCTCCATCGAAGTCGATGACCCCATGATCCCATGCTGTCTTCAAGAGTACTTCCTTCTGTGCATATCGATGAAGGCAGCACCGAACATCGCAGGGTCTCGCTGGGTCGGTAGATCTGGGGCCCAGTGCGCGGTGAACCCGATCGATTTCCAGAGCCTGTGGAAGATAGCGGTAACAGTCGCTGCCAAATCCTCTGGGCCCGTAGCTTCCGGGAGTCCCCGCAGCCGCAGGTTATTGAGATGAAGCTGCATCTCCTGTGCTACCGCTGCATGGGAATCCTTCACATGTTCCAGGGTTTGCACCCTAGTCTCCAGTGAGGTGATCTGGGTTTCCCGGAGGAGACCCGGTCCTCTATTGCGTGCAGCTCCGTTCTCACCTCTTGTATGTCCCTGTTATGAGTGTCTTCTATCCGCAGGATTAAGGCTTCAATGTCCGCTTTCGTGGGTAAGGCCTCAATGTCCGCTCTCGTAGGTAAGGCCCGCAGCATCCTGCGAAGGTCATCGTCCAGGTTTCCCTGGTCTGCGGTGGAGCTGGCCATCGCAGAGTGTGACACGGTTGGAGCCCCTAAAAGGGGGTCCGCGGCGGATGCAGGGGGAAGCTCTGTGTCTCAGTCTCAGGCGGGGCTGTTGCCGTGGGAGGCCTCCAAAACATGGCGGCGATGTCACCTGGGGAAGTGCACGGGCTCCCTCTGAAGAAATGCAGGATACCGGGCTGTGAGGATCGGCTGTGTGTCCCGCGGGTCGCTGATCGTGTCCTGTATTGTTTGGGAGTGTTCATGCCGAGATCACATCTGATAAAGTTGTGTTGTGGCCTGTATGGTCCGGGTCGGGCAGGGGGCCCCCTCAGGGCCTGTGTTCAGCCAGCCATCAGCAAGTCGCAGCCTCCGGGGCAGGGTGTTAACATGCTAAAAGACGTAGGGACTTCTCTGTGGGTACCCTGGTCCGGAGTCGCCGAGGGACAATTGGGTACGTTTCCCGAGACCCTCAAGCCCACCCTCCTCAGAGACAAAGCCCACCAGCAGTCTTCCACAGTGTAGGAATGTGTAAATGAAGGGGGGCTCTGCTGCGTGGCTGGAGGACTGGGCCTATGGAGGCCCAGATAGAGTCCAGTGTGCGGTGCACAGGCCTTAGCTGGTAGAGTCTTTAAGCCACAGGCTGTGGCGACACATCAGGCGGGGGCCAGGGCGCAGGAGGCCGAGTGAGCAGGCGTGGGGAGGTGCACCAAGTCCCAGAGGAGGGCCGGAGCGGCCGCAACACCGTCCGGCGGGGATGCCGCCCTAGGGAACAGCGGGAATGCGAAGGGTGAACTAGGCCGCACTAGGCCCGAGCGGACCGCGACGTGGCCGGGCTCCAGCGAGGCCTCCCGGACGGGCCCCGCCTGTCTCCGCTCAAATATGGGGGTTTAACAAGGGTCCCCTACCTCTATCCCAGCCGCGGTGGCTCCGGCAGGCTCCCGGGCCGCAAGATGGCGGCGGCCTGGGTGTAGCAAGATGGCGGCGACCGCAGAGAGCCAAAAGATTATTTCCTCCGTGTGCTGCCCGTATTCTTCCATAATAACAAATTATATGGCCTCCGGGGGGACCAGGGGGCCAAGCAGGCTGGTTTACGTGGTCCGATGCGGGCTTGTAGTGCCCCGTTGGAGGTGGATTAGCGGCGGTGGACCGGAGCTCCTCAAGGAAACGTCCACCGTCGCCCACATCCGGACACGCCCCCCAGAGGCCCCTTTTTATCCAGAATTGATCCAGCTGAAGAGAGAAGAAGAGGCTATCCTAGATGAGAAGGATAAAGAGGCTCGGCTCGCCACAGGGGTCATTGCAAAGAAAGAGAAGGTTGCGGCACAATTAGTACAGGTGGAAGAAAGTGATGAGGAGGAGTGGGGGGAACACCCCAAGAGTCCTATTGTGCAGTCCACCCCAAGGGTTACCTTGGAACAAGCCATAGTTCAACTGGCACAATCACAGGCTGATTTACAAAAAACCTTCTGTGGGTTTCAGCAGAAAGTTGATAAGGTGATGAAAACCCAAGCTGATATACAAAAGTCACTCTCAGAAGTGAAACACGCTGTACCCACCTCTGCAGTTGGAAGAAGGGAGGTGATCCTTCCCCCAGTTCCCGAAGTGCTATCAATGTGGGGAAGGCAGTGGAAAAACTTCAGAGGGCCCCAGTGAAGGAGTCAACTGGGCGCCCTATCACAACAGTCAACTCCAAACCCACCTGTACATGCCAGACCCCTGGAACAATAGCTAAGTTCAAGCGGAAGGGAAAAAGTCCACGAATGGAGACGGAAGATTGGCGGAGACCTCAAAGAAGTGACCCGAGGAAGAAGGGAGGATCCGAGCCTTCAAAAAGATCTTTCCCTGAGTCTGCAATGGAACAATAGAGAACACCTGCTGTTTATACTGTTTACCTTGTGATGGATATCTGCAGGTCAAGTTATCGTGTGATCCATTGAGGGCTGGGGAGCCTCAGGACTTTGGCCATTGTTTGCCCCTGGCTGCCAGGTTCCTCAAGAAGTTCTCTCATCGTTGCAACCAACACAGATCTGGTGAAGCGGCTGTTAGCCTCCGTTGTTTCCAGATGTGACCCTCTATCCGCAGTGCTGGAAGAAGGGCTGGGAGTGCCTCCCTTTCCCACAGTAGATGAAAAAGTGTTCAAGGCCGAAGTGGTTGAACGGAAAGAGAAGGCTAGTGAGCCTACCGTGTCTGAGTCAGTGAAGCAGAGGAAATGAAGAGTCATTGCCAGTGCCAAGAGACCGGTCTGTGATGCGCTGGATGAGAGTCTCAAAGAAATTACTCTCACTCCTTTAAGGGTTGTCAAGAGAGTAGTCCCTTCCCTCTTTCTCTTATGCCGCGTACACACGAGCGGACTGTATGGCGTACTTAGTCCGTCATACAATCTGACGGACAGTCCGTCATACTTTCCACTGAACGGACTTGACCACACACGGATACCCAAACAGTCCGACGAAAGCTTGCGCGATGACGTGTACAGCACGTACGACGGGACTAGAAATAGGAAGTCCAATACACAGCAAAGCACCCTTCCGCCGTGTAAATCCTTTCTGGGCATGCGCCATTCTTAGTCCGTCGAACTAGCATACTGACGAGCGGATTGTCCGCTGAAACCAAAGTACGACGGACAGAATATTGAATAATCCGAAATTCTTAGTACGCCGGACTGCACGCTGAAAAAGTCCGCTGAAGCCCACACACGAGCGGACTGTCCGCTGAAATGTGTTTCGACGGACTAAGTACGCCATACAGTCCGCCCGTGTGTACGCGGCATTAGACTGATGCATAATGACTCTTCCTTAATTGGATATTGGAATTTATCAACTATATATATATGAACTTCTGTTTCAACGAAAAAAGGGGAGGACGGGATTAATGGGACTTTATATGAGGTAACGAATGGGTAAATTCATCTACCTCCATCCCTGTTATACGTAAGGAATTTGCAACAATGGCAAAAGGAATATTGGGACTTTATATGAAGCATAGCTAAGAACAAAAAGATTTGAAATCACGTGATCATGGGCTCCAAAATAAACATTAAATCAGAAAAATAACATGATAATATAATTCAATAAGATCTCAGCAATTTATTGTTACATGATAATGGCATAATTGATGAACAAAGAAAAAAAAAATATTAAGACAATTATTTTATTTTTATTATTTAATTTTTTTCTTTGTTCATCAATTATGCCATTATCATGTAACAATAAATTGCTGAGATCTTATTGAATTATATTATCATGTTATTTTTCTGATTTAATGTTTATTTTTGGAGCCCATGATCACGTGATTTCAAATCTTTTTGTTCTTAGCTATGCTTCATATAAAGTCCCAATATTCCTTTTGCCATTGTTGCAAATTCCTTGAACTTCTGTTTCATTGTGTGTTTATTTAATGTTCTAAGCGCTACACCATACTTTCCATACAATACAGGTATATTGTATTATATTATCTTGTACTTTATTGTATTGCACCACAGCTGTGTCAAGGGGACTGAGCCAATTCAGGGGGGTTCATTAGCAGATAATTGTTAGAAATGGATAAGAGTTCCTAGGAAAAAAAAAAAACGCTAAAAATGGTGGTGAGGAATGGGTAGGGGAGGAGGAGGAAGAGAGGAACTAACCTTTTCCGGTGAAGTTCCACTTTCGCGGGGGCGTGGCTTAGCGGCGAATGTAGGAAGACGTGCTTACCTTGAGCTCCGCCGGCCATCCGTGATTCCATCCTTCCAGTCTGCCCTGAAACGCCGTTTTCGGGGCCCCTACCTCCTGCCACGCTAGGTGAAGCATCCCGGACCACCGCGGTACATCCCGGGACCCTCGCTGTGATGTCCAGACGCCATACCGGAGGGAAGGGGCTGACGGACCCCCCAGGCCAAGATGGCGCCGGTGCGCGGCGCGCAGCCAAAGACCAATACAAGGAAGCAGCACAGAAGCTCCTCTATGGCGGTAAATCATACAAGGATGCCCTGGCGGGCCAGCCCTCTCCTCAAGCTACCCCTGGAGGCTCTCCTGAGGCGGATGACACAGTTCCCTTGGAGGATGAGGATGGATTGTCTGCAGCATGGCAAACAGTGAGTACACCCAGGGACAGTGTTAGGCCTGAAACACAGACCATCCCCTCCCCAGCGCTGGAAAATGAGCCTACACTAAGGGACATATTCACTGCTGTCACCTCCTGTAATCACTCTATTGCAGCCCTCTCTGAGGACATTAAAGGGGTTAAAGCTGAAATAACGTTTGTCCGCCATGACATGCAAAAGCTCAGGGAGAGAACAGCTGCATTGGAAGGCAGACTGAGCACAGTAGAGGATGACCTAGCCCCCATGCAAAGGGATCTAAAATATAATTGCCATCTTACTGAACAGCACGCTATGCGACTTGATGAGATGGAAAATCGCATGAGACGCAATAATATTCGCGCTGTGGGGATTCCGGAACGTGTTGAGGGTAAAAACCCGGTAGACTTTATTGAAAATTGGTTGCTTGCCACCTTTGGTAAAGAAGCCTTGTCACCGCTTTTTGCAGTGGAACGTGCCCACCGGGTGCCGTCTCGCCCCCTACCTCCGGGCAATCGTCCCAGGCCCTTCTTGTTTAAACTCCTCAACTATAAAGACAGAGACACCATTCTTTCTAAAGCGCGGGGGTTGTCGGACAAGATGGAGATTGAAAATTCCAGGATTTCACTATTTCCGGATTTTTCAGCAGAGCTCCAGAAAAAGCGTGCAACATTTCTTGAAGTTAAGAGACGCCTTCGGGACCTTAACGTTCAATATGGAATGCTATATCCAGCCAGACTCAGAGTTACGGCACTGGGTTCAACGCACTTTTTTGATCGCCCCGCGGCGGCAGCACAGTGGCTTGACCAGGAGTACAACGCACTCAAAGCCGCCAAACTTCAAAGATCTCCTCCACGCTAACGGCACATTTCAACAGGCTGACTGGACTTCCACTTTTACAAGACCGGCAGAAGGCTGAGGTTTGTGGTTCCACTGTAACCCTACTAGAACTACAACATGTCTGCATATGTGAAACCCCGCTTGTCATCTGGGAGAGTCCTCTCTGGGTGTTTCCATGGCCTTCCCCCAGCCCCCAAGTTTCGGATGGGGCCTATTATTCTGCTATCTTCCCCGTGTGTGAGCCCCATGGGCTTTAATACAGAAGATGCTACGGTTTTTTGCTGTTTAACTGTTTTTCTTTTCTTTTTCTTTTTGATTCATTTTTTCTCTCTCAGGATCGCAACGGACAAGGACTATTTTCCGACCTGTCTGCACCCATCTGGGCGCCTCTTCCTAGCTGCGACAGCTCCTGTCGGACTTTTTTCTCTCCAGTCTTGGGACATCTCAGGTGATGCGACTTCCCAGTCGCTAGTCGCTGATAAATGTGTGTTAATTGCCTTTTTCCTCCCTGGTGGTTTACGACTGTTATTATGGTTACTCCTACTTGCACTTATGTTTTGTATTTCTGATGGCTAAGATTAGATTTCTTTCTTGGAATGTTAGGGGACTGGGCAGTCCGGTGAAGAGTCTGGCGGTGCTTAGGCACCTTAAAGATATGAAGGCTGACATTGTGTGTCTGCAGGAGACACATTTTGCTCCTGCTGGTACTCCTAGCCTGGGTTCTAGACAGTATATCCACCAATACCATTCCACATACTCTGCCTATGCAAGAGGAGTGAGTATCCTAATTAAACAGCATGCACGTTTCTCCTGCTCCCAACAGGTTATTGATCCGGGGGGGAGGTACATTTTTTTGCTGTGTAAGCTTGCTACTATACAATGCATTATTGCCAATGTTTATATCCCGCCGCCGTATTCGGCAGAGATTCTTAGGCGCCTAGCTGGGTTTATGGCACAGTTCCCTGGCATACCCCTGTTGGCGATGGGTGATTTTAACAACTATGTCAACGGTCTGTGGGATAAGATTCCAACTCCTCCGGTAGTCCCCTCACGCCCTAATGGCGATACTCCTTTTGCAGCTCTGTTAGCTGAACTCGGGCTGGTGGATGTCTGGCGGAAAGCCCACCCCCACTCCCGTTTATATCCCTATTGCTCTCCAGCGTTTGGGAGCTTGTCCAGAATAGACCTGGGACTGGGAAACTCCGCCCTCCTCCCCCTAATTAGAGATTCTGGTTATGGGGTTAGACATATATCCGACCACTCTTCTTTGTGGATTGAGATGTCCCTATCTACTGACCACGCACCTAGGAGTTGGAAGCTTAACCCCTTTTGGCTTGCATTATTCCCGCAGCCTGACCCCATTACAAGTGCTCTTAAACTTTTCCTGCAGGACAATTTAGGCTCGGCAGCTATAGATGTAGTCTGGGATGCAACTAAGGCCTTCCTTAGGGGACAATTTATCACTACTATAACTGATATAAAACGGAACACTAAAGCTTGGGAAATGGAGGTCAGTAGAGCACTTAGAGAGTCGGAGCAGGCCTATGTTGACAACCCCTCGGAGGACACTAAGAGGGCTTGGTTGGGAGCGCAATCTATGTCTAGACAAGTAACTTTACAACTGGCAGAAAATAAAAGGTTTTTCCTCCAACAAACACACTTTTAGGAGGGGGAATCGACGGGCCATATGCTGGCTCTGCTGGCGAGGACCCAGGGCTCCGCGCCTATGACTCACTCACTGTGCGATTCGCAGGGAGTGACCCATTCGGACACCCCTGGGATCTTGCGGGTATTTCGATCCTTCTATGCAGACCTGTACTCCTCTAAGGTGCAGCCCGGTGATGGGGAGATTGGGGACTTTTTAAATGGGTGTGATATTCCATGCCTGTCTGCGTCGGACGGAGAGCTGTTGAACGCCCCCTTAACGGAGGAGGAATTGGCTTCTGCACTGGAACACTCTCATAATAACAAAGCTCCGGGGGCGGATGGTCTCCCATCCGAGGTATACAAGCGTTATGCTGGGGTTCTTTTGCCAACCCTTTTAAAAGTGTTTAACAACGCCTTAGAGACGGGGGTCCTACCTGCCTCTATGAATGAAGCAATCATAATTGTACTTCTGAAACCGGGTAAGGTAGCAACATCACCGGACGCATATAGGCCAATCTCCTTGCTCACGACAGAGTCTTGGCAACGAGATTATCTCTGGTAATACACAAACTGATCCATAGGGATCAATCAGGATTCATTCCATCACGTTCCACTGCCCTAAATATTCGCCGTTTATTCTTGAACCTACAGGTTCCTGTGGATAACCCCGGTAATCAGGCCATCCTCTCGCTGGACGCGGCTAAGGCCTTTGATAGTGTTGAGTGGCCTTATCTGTGGAAAGTGATGGAGCGGATGGGGCTGGTCAGCACATTTATTAGTTGGGTCCGACTGTTATATGCCAAGCCTACGGCTAGAATCAGAGCTAATGCGGAGCTCTCCGACCCATTCGTGCTGCACAGAGGCACGAGACAGGGGTGCCCTCTGTCGCCCCTGCTCTTTGCCATGGCGCTTGAACCACTTGCAGCCAGAATGAGATCGGCTCAGGATATTGTGGGTTTCTGCAGGCCCACTGGAATGGATGTGGTATCGCTCTACGCTGATGACACGCTTATATACCTGGGGGACACCCAGGGCTCCCTTACGGCCACCATGAACCTGATTACCCTATTTGGTACATTGTCAGGTTTTAAGATTAACTGGGACAAATCTGTACTGATGCCCTTGTCCCCTCTAACGGCTCCCTTACCCCCTTGTGCAAACATGATCCAGACGGTTACATCCTTTAAGTATCTGGGGGTGCAGATATCCCCCGAGGTGACGGAATATGCCAAACTGAATCTTATGCCATTGTTACTTAAGTTCAGAGATAAATGTAAGATCTGGTGTAAACTACCGTTATCGGTGGTGGGCAGGGTAAACCTCATTAAAATGGTGTGGGCCCCGCAGCTGCTCTATATTTGTCATAACTCCCCAACTTGGATCCAGAAACGTTGGTTCGATAAAATTGACTCTCAGTTTAGGGAATTAATATGGTGTAGAAAGACGGCCAAACTTAGTTTACTTACCTTGCAATATAATAAGGACGAAGGGGGGTTGGCACTTCCACACGCTAGGATGTATTTTTTTGCTTCGCAGCTCCAGCACATGGGTGGGTGGGGGTTGGATGACCCATTGGACCCGATCCGAAGGATACTGGCTGACACGGTCGCCTCGGACACAGCATTGTCTAGATTGGAGGCAGGCTTCCCTCATATGGACAGGGGTTCCCCGACTGTTATACTGCTGAATACACTGTGGTCTCATGTTAAAAAACTGCTACGAATACGTGGCTTCCTTGCCCTCACCCCTATTTGGCGGAACGCTAATTATGGTGAACTTTTTAAGCTCAAGGGATTTGGTAACTGGAGTGGGAGTGGTCTTCAGTATCTCTCGCAACTGTATAGTGGACGGGTACTGAAGTCCTTTATGGAAATACAAGCGGAGTTTGACATCCCTCGTAGGGATTTCTTTAAATATTTACAGTTACGTCATGCGTTGCAGACACAGGCACGGAGTGTGCAGCTCTCCCTAACAGACCATCCTGTGGTGAAGGAGATATTTATGCAGATTGACCGTAAAGGCATGATCTCTAGGGGGTATGCTATGCTTCTTGACGCGGTGCAGGACCCGGCACGTCTTCCATGTCGGCAGAGGTGGGAGGCGGACCTGGGGCCCATGGACGCGGAGACCTGGAACCTCTGCTTGTCCTCCGCTCCGTTGGTGTCGGTATCGGCCTCCCATAGGCTCTCCCACCTATATTTACTACATAGGACCTATAGAACTCCAGTTAAACTGCACAGTTGGGGTGTTAGAGGGTCTCCCCTTTGCCCTAAATGTATGCGGGACCATGGGGATCTTATGCACATGTTCTGGAGGTGCCCGAAACTAAAACGATATTGGGCGGGAATTTTTGACACTATATCCTCAGTGTTCTCTGTTGGTATCCCGCGGTGTCCGTTGGTCTGCCTGCTGGGGGCCCTGGATGAGGAATCATTGACACCCTCGGCCCATACAGCCATTATCAGGTTACTATATGTAGCTAGAAAATTGATAGCGAGACTATGGATGACTATGGATGACCCACAGGGTTCCCACCAGGCAGCAATGGATAGAACAGGTGAACCAGATGCTGATCAGAGAAAAGATAACATACCAACACAGAAACGCACCGCACAAATTTAATGCCATGTGGGGGGGGTGGCTTGAGGTCCCGGGACTAGCTCCCCACCAACTTATACAGGACAGACTTTTACAGGGTTAACTGAAGGTCCTAGGACCGGTATATGGAGGTACATAAATGGTCATGTTTCCAGGATGGGTCTAACTCTATGTCTCTCCCTTATCCGGTAATTGTACGGGGTGTAGGGAGACACCAATGGGACTATGTGCTGGGCTGTGGGCCGTAGTATATATGTAAGGTACCTATGCGGCTGTTTCTTGATGCGGAGTGGTCTATGAGAGAACGATACTTTTGTTATTACTTTTGGTTCCTTTTTTCTTTTTCCTTATCTCCTTTCTTCTTTAATTTTTTGGTTTTATTGATATTTTCCATGTCTCAACAGTTTTCAAACCTATTTGTATTTCTATATTCTCTGTATACTTTTGGATGTAAAAACCAATGCTACTGTAAGACTGTACTTTACTCCTATGTTTGGTTTGTACCATAAGTGCTTTACAATAAAAACTTATTTGATTTAAAAAAAAAGTTCCACTTTCGCTTGTTGAGCCTCACCCACACATCTCCTTATCTACTAACACTTATCTTGCACATGCTACACCTCCACCCACCATAGCCCTGAGTAGAATGCCTTGTGTAAGCTCTGTTGGAGCTTACACAGGACTAGGTACATTGCTCCTGCCCTATTATGGCAGTGTTCCTGGACATTGACTCTTCCGTTGCCATGCTCTACATTGCAGGAGGAAGGAAACCCGATACTCAGAAGTACTAGGTAAGATTCTAGCTGGTGATCTGGGCTATGGGGGAGTGCTGGGAAGATAAATGTTAGCAGCAGAGGAAGTGAGCTTTACAAAGAACCTGATTCTATAATTTGAACAAGCAAAGATACAGTTTTTCTTATGTAGCGCTATCCCCTGAAGGAACCGCTGGATTTCCAGCTTTCATCCCCCTCACAGCACTCACATTGCCAATTTGTGGTCACGTGACCACCCAGCTGATGTCAGTGGGGAAGCTAAGCCCCTCCCATTTTAGTCTGTACATCGGGGAGGGAGAGCGGTGAGTGGTCACGTGACCGCACAATGGCAATATGAAAAAAGGCATTTAGCTGCTGAATTTAAAGAAATACACACAATGTATAGTATATCTTCTTATTGCAAAGGGGTTGGCAGGAATTTATAATCGGCCTTAATGACATCTTTAAGAAACAGTACCTGGCAGCTCTAGTCCCTAGCTGATACAAAGCTTGGTGAGTTCCTAGCGCTCTCTTCTCTTCCTCCTCACTTCCTCTTCTCTCTCTCCCCCCTCTTTGCCCCAGGGGCAGCACAGGGGTCACCTCCAGATGGCTGGACCCTGGACTCTGTTCCCAGACTGCCAGGCTTCAGAATATTTATGGGTTGCTTCCCCATCTTTTGGGCCTGCCTCCCCAGGGTTTGGGGGGGGGGGGGGGGGGTGGTAACAGAGGCTATATATGGCTGGGGAAAAAATCGATTTAAATCTTGAATCGAGTTGAAAGGTCAAATCGATTCAAAATTTCAGCAAATCGATTTTTTTACATTTTTTTTTTCCACCGGGACAGGTGCGGTGTCAGCGCCGGTCCTGGTGAAAAAACAAAAAACAAAATCTAGGCCGGATGCCGCAGTCTAGGCCTTGCCTAAAAACTCCTGCCCACAGCTTCTCAAGACCTGCGCGGTGTCCATCAAAAAAAAAAATCTTGAATCAAGTTTTTTTTTTTAAATCACAGATTTATTTTATTTTTTTAATCGCCCAGCTCTAATATACACACACACACACACACACACACACACACACATATATATATACACTTTGAAATAAACACACACACACACAGGGGACGGCTGGCAGCCTTAGGCCTGGGGGGCAAGTCCAGTCAAGTGGCCCATTGAACCCCAGAATCAGCTGACCATCCATCTACACCACATTTCCCGTACAGAGAGGCAGGGAGACTGCTCCACATTGCCCCAGAGAGAGAGAGCGAGACTGCTTGACACTGCCGGTCACTCTCTGTGCAGGCAGTGTGAAGCGGTCACTCTCTGTGCAGGCAGTGTGAAGCGGTCACTCTCTCTGTGCAGGCAGTGTGAAGCGGTCACTCTCTCTGTACAGGCAGTGTGAAGCGGTCACTCTCTCTGTACAGGCAGTGTGAAGCGGTCACTCTCTCTGTACAGGCAGTGTGAAGCGGTCACTCTCTCTGTACAGGCAGTGTGAAGCGGTCACTCTCTCTGTACAGGCAGTGTGAAGCAGTCACTCTCTCTGTACAGGCAGTGTGAAGCAGTCACTCTCTCTGTGTAGGCAGTGTGAAGCAGTCACTCTCTCTGTGCAGGCAGTTTGAAGCAGTCACTCTCTCTGTGCAGGCAGTGTGAAGCAGTCACTCTCTCTGTGCAGTCAGTGTGAAGCGGTCACTCTCTGTGCGGGCAGTGTGAAGCGGTCACTCTCTGTGCGGGCAGTGTGAAGCGGTCACTCTCTGTGCGGGCAGTGTGAAGCGGTCACTCTCTCTGTGCAGGCAGTGTGAAGCGGTCACTCTCTGTGCAGGCAGTGTGAAGCGGTCACTCTCTGTGCAGGCAGTGTGAAGCGGTCACTCTCTGTGCAGGCAGTGTGAAGCGGTCACTCTCTGTGCAGGCAGTGTGAAGCGGTCACTCTCTGTGCAGGCAGTGTGAAGCGGTCACTCTCTCTGTGTAGGCAGTGTGAAGCAGTCACTCTCTCTGTGCAGGCAGTTTGAAGCAGTCACTCTCTCTGTGCAGGCAGTGTGAAGCAGTCACTCTCTCTGTGCGGTCAGTGTGAAGCGGTCACTCTCTGTGCGGGCAGTGTGAAGCGGTCACTCTCTGTGCGGGCAGTGTGAAGCGGTCACTCTCTGTGCGGGCAGTGTGAAGCGGTCACTCTCTCTGTGCAGGCAGTGTGAAGCGGTCACTCTCTGTGCAGGCAGTGTGAAGCGGTCACTCTCTGTGCAGGCAGTGTGAAGCGGTCACTCTCTGTGCAGGCAGTGTGAAGCGGTCACTCTCTGTGCAGGCAGTGTGAAGCGGTCACTCTCTGTGCAGGCAGTGTGAAGCGGTCACTCTCTGTGCAGGCAGTGTGAAGCGGTCACTCTCTGTGCAGGCAGTGTGAAGCGGTCACTCTCTGTGCAGGCAGTGTGAAGCGGTCACTCTCTGTGCAGGCAGTGTGAAGCGGTCACTCTCTGTGCAGGCAGTGTGAAGCGGTCACTCTCTGTGCAGGCAGTGTGAAGCGGTCACTCTCTGTGCAGGCAGTGTGAAGCGGTCACTCTCTGTGCAGGCAGTGTGAAGCGGTCACTCTCTGTGCAGGCAGTGTGAAGCGGTCACTCTCTGTGCAGGCAGTGTGAAGCGGTCATTCTCTGTGCAGGCAGTGTGAAGCGGTCACTCTCTGTGCAGGCAGTGTGAAGCGGTCACTCTCTGTGCAGGCAGTGTGAAGCGGTCACTCTCTGTGCAGGCAGTGTGAAGCGGTCACTCTCTGTGCAGGCAGTGTGAAGCGGTCACTCTCTGTGCAGGCAGTGTGAAGCGGTCACTCTCTGTGCAGGCAGTGTGAAGCGGTCACTCTCTGTGCAGGCAGTGTGAAGCGGTCACTCTCTGTGCAGGCAGTGTGAAGCGGTCACTCTCTGTGCAGGCAGTGTGAAGCGGTCACTCTCTCTGTGCAGGCAGTGTGAAGCGGTCACTCTCTCTGTGCAGGCAGTGTGAAGCGGTCACTCTCTGTGCAGGCAGTGTGGAGCGGTCACTCCCTGTGGGGGCAATCATTTTGGAGCAGTCTCCCAGAGAGAGACTGCATGATTGCCCCAGAGAGACTGAGAAAAAGAGCTTGCCCCTTCCCCAGACCCAGTACAAAGACCAATAAGACTGCAGGAAGGTGAAGACTAAAGACTGTTCTGTCACTGCCGCCACACTAAGTGCTACCTGTGGAGTCTGGAGCTTCTCTGGTGAGTGAGCACCACACCACTGGGCAAGCCAAGCCAGTAAAGTAGCCGAGAGTCACAGCGAGTTCAGCAGGCTAAACATGCAAGTCCTGCTTTCTCCCTGGCATGACCACCATATTCACCAGGGTGCAGGCTCCTCCTGTGTCAATTGCGGGTAGTGAGAAAAGCACATGCAGGTGCACACCCTGGGGCACCAGCCAGATTAAGGGCATTGTGGGCCTGGTGCTGCAGTGGAGCAGGTTTAGGAGTGGCAGGAATATGAGGCAAGTAATGTCATATCCCAGCCCTCCTCTTACTGGCCACCCTTCCCATGTTTCCAGGAGCCTGTGCTAGCTTGTGCCCAGACTTGGTCGCAGTCACACAGGTGTAATGCTAGGGAAGCCTGGCACTTGATTTACTAAGCATCCATAAGAGCCATGTGTGGGTGTGTGCTCTGAGGTGAAAGTTTTCAAGCCATCAGAATACAGAATACAGTGATTGCTGCCGGCAGCTTAGCAGCCAGCAGTGATCACAAAAAAAAGAAATAAAGACAAGCTGGTTGTATTGTCAGTTGATAGATCGAATTCTGTGCAGCCAGTCTGCACATAGATTGATTGAAATTTCTGCTGAACAGGCAGAATTTCAATCTGTCTATGGTGGCCTAAGTCCACCAGTCTCTGTTTAATAATATCCTCAAATCTTCTGAAAGGAGCGCTCCACTTAGGTGTAGAAATTCACTTTGAACTCCACCTTATTTCCAGAACTCTTTTTAGGGTCCTTTCACACTGAAGGTGCTTTACAGGCGTTTTAGTGCTAAAAATAGCGCCTGTAAACTGCCTCTCATGCCACCCTGGTGTGAAAGCCCAGAGTGCCCTCACAATGGGGCGGTGCGCTTGTAGGACATTCTGAAAAGCCCTGCAAGCAGCATTATTGGGGCAGTTTGGGAGAGGTGCCCTGCCCACTGAAATGAGCAACACAGGCGGTTTTAACTCTTTGGGTTTTAAAAGTGCCCCGCTAGCGCTGCTAAAACGAGCAATGCTTTACCACTACTGCCCACACCGCCCCAGTGTGAAAGTACCCTTGGATATTAGATGTGCAAACAATAAGGTTGTTGCACATCTAATACCTACAGAGAGTAATGGAAATGAGGTGGAGTTCAAAGTGAACCGTATAATTACCTGCAGGGATTGGCATTTAGAGGGTTAAAACAAGCAGGGATGAAATGTAATATCAACTCCTCACTGCCTGTCAAATGCCTCTGAAAAGTGACCTGAGCATGGATCACTTTTTAGAGGAGTGGCTGCTGCAAGTGAATACAAGCCTTTAGTGTGCTGCAGTGCGAGTGTACTGGCGGCTTTCACAGTCCCCCAGACTTCTTTTAGGTTGCACATTTTTGCTGCATTTTCTGGAATTGCACCAAAGATGCAGCATGCAGGACGTTTTGTGCACTTTCAGAACATGCAGTAAAAATGTGCAACCTCTATGGGACCAGGGACAACATGCAGGAAGACTGCCAGGACACCAGCACTGCAGCCAAACCGCAGCATTCCAGTGTGAGCCCACATCATACCACCTAGAAGGTACTGCCCAGGCTGCTAGGAAAAAAGAAAAAAAACTCTTTGGCTGCAGAGTGGGGGAGGGAGGAGCTCACTTACTTGGATGGTCTCAGCCTCCCAGGAGCCTCACTGGATTGCAGCCGACTGCTCAGATTGAACTTTCCCGCCAACACATCCTCCTCACAGACAGCACATGGGCTGCCCCGGAGTGTGGGCGGGGAAAGAAGCAGGTCCTGCCTCTGCCAGCCAATGGTGTGGAGGAGGGAGGGGCTGGGCGGGGCTGTGCTGTGTAACACAGACTGTCATCCCTGAAATGAAGATATCGCTGGATCACAGTACTGGACTCGGCCAGCTCAAGATCTGCGCATGTATGCTCTTGAGCTGATGGCACAGCAGCCTTTGCCACAGCATATCAGAGCAGCCCAGGGGGCAATTGCATCCCTGCCCCCCAGCCCAGCCCTCCCCTGCACACACACGTATATATGTGTAATGATGGGGAAGATTTGCTCTGACTGTTCGGCCACTGGGTGAGAGAAGGAAGTCAAAACACTTCCTGTTTTCTCCAGAATACTCAGCCAGCTTCGCACTTCTCTATCTGATTCTCCACCTCTGAGTGGTGAATCAGAGGTGGAGAATTCTGTCGCCAGTGAGGTGCCGAGATCGCACCTTCATAAACTGTCTGTTTCTGTGACAGTCAGTTACAGATTCTTTGTGTGCTGCGATGATCAGTGGAGAACATGTTCTCCGCTGATTATCTCAGTTTCATAAACTGGTTATGACCTGTGATCAGCGGCGATACTCGGGAACGCCGCTGATCACAGTTTGATAAACGGACACCATAGTCCAAAATGTCTTGGTATGCTGATGCCTTAAGAGTTCCCTTCACTGGAACTAAGGGGTCAAGCCCAACCCCTGAAAAACAGCCTCATACCATAACCCAAACACCCCCCCCCCCCCCTCCACCAAATGATTTGGACCCGTGCACAAAGCAAGGTCCATAAAGACATGGATTAGCACGTTTGGGGTGGAGGAACTTGACTGGCCTGCACAGAGTCCTGACCTCAACACGATAGAACACTTTTGGGATGAATTAGGAAACTGTGAGCCAGGCCTTCTCATCCACATCAGTGCCTGACCTCTCAAATGCGCTTCTGGAATAATGGTCAAACTTTCCCATAGACACACTCCTAAACCTTGTGGATGAATTGAAGCTGTTATAGCTGCAAAGGGTGGGCCAACCCAATATTGAACCCTACGGACTAAGACTGGAATGCCATTAAAGAGGAAGTAAACCCTGATGGGTTTACTTCCTCTTTCATTCCCTGCAAAGGCAAAGCATAATGGACTACTATGCATCGCATAGTAGCCCATTATGTGTCACTTACCTGACACAGGAGCCAGCGAAGTCACCGCTGTCCCCTGTAGTCCGGCGCATCCATCTTTTCGGTGGGGTCTCGCAGCTCCGCCGCTGTCATTCGGCGGAGCCGCGAAGACGTCACTCCCGCGCATGCGCACGGGAGCCAACATGCGCGGCAGCTCCATTGTTGGAAATTCCGCGCTCAGTGCGCCTGCGCGCCGCTGTCTACGGCGCGTGCACCGTAGACAGCTGTGCCTGTCTTCGGGCAAATATCTTTCTTGGACAGGTAAGCCTTACAGCCTTAATCTAGGCTTACCTGTAGGTCAAAGTGGTTTGTAAGGGTTTACAACCACTTTAAATACTTTGGTAATATAATATAGATAAGTCCCTCCCAACATATTTCATCACACAAATGGACTTCATCAGGGACCTGGCTCATCATTTCCACTACATCACTTAAAAAAAAATGGTTTGAAAAACACGAGTTTGAGCTGTTGACTTTGCCTCCAAATTCTCCAGGTCTCAATCTGTTCAGTATCTGGGGGATGTGCTGGAAAAGTCTGATCCATGGAGGCCCCACCTCGCAACTTAAAGATTTGAAAGGATCTGCTAATGATGGCTTGGTGCCAGATACCACAGCATACCTTCAGAGGCCTAGTTGAGTCTAAGCCTCAATGGGTTAGGGATGTTTTGGTGGCATTAGAAGAGAGAGGGAGAGGGAATTAAAGCGGTAGTAAACAGCAAGTGGTTAAAAAAAAAAAAAAATTCCCTGCAAGGCAATGTCATAATGTGCTAGTATGCATCACACATTAGCACATTATGAGAAACTTATGTTAGAATGAAGCCCTCCATCGCCGCAATGTCACTGCTGAGAGCTTCCTCCCAGGTTTGCGGCTTCCGGCTACATGAGTATCCGGGGGCGCCATGACATTACTGCCGAGCATACTAGTGGGAGCCGCTGTTTACTGCATGGGCTCTGAAGGTCCGGTGTTCTGTTGGTTGCTGCAGATTGTCGGGTATTAAATCTGACGATCTGCCCACGCACAGTGTTGACGTCATGCCAACTGATTGACAGGTGGCCCCTGAGGATGCATTTTCACGTGAATTGCGAAGGGTAGGATTTCAGAGCCAGAACGTTGCGCTGCCACAACGGCGGTCCGCGTGGTGGTGTTATATGTGAGTCTAGCGGCATGATATATTGTTTTTATGCAATTTTACCTGTTTGTTGTATGTCCTTTTAATAAATACTACAGTTTGAGGCATATCATTTGTTTATGGCCTTTGGTATTTTGGGACATAAGAATGGAGCTCTACCCTATGAAGTGAAATAATAAGAGAGGAAATCCTTGCATTGAAACCTGAGGACATCCCTATTTTCACCTTTGATGCTTCCTATGATCTTTTGTTTGGTGAGTGTGCACTGCATTGGGGTGAAAGCTGGTAGAGGCTGGTGATTGGCAACTGCATTTATAATTTATGCATGGAGTGTTATTCACCTGGGTGTCATTTATCAGAGTGGTAACAGTATTAAGCCTTACACACAATCGGACTTTGTACAAACTTTCCCATGGATTTTTGTACAAAGGGCGTTGGCCGTAAGTTTGTATTGCATACACACAATCTGACTTTTTAGGTAACAAACACGAATGTAGTGACGTTTCAACGCACTGACGACACTTCAAAAGAGGACATTAAATTACTCCGGCGCCACCTGTGGTCAATTTCTGTATTGTTGTCTGATCTTTTGCATTGGTTCTGAGCATGCGTGTTTGTACTTCGTACAAAAGTCTGATGATTTTTGTGTACACACGATCAGACTTTGCTCCATCGGACTTATGCTGTCAAAAAGTTTGTCCGTTCGCATAGCCAAAAAAAGTCAGATGAAAACCGAAAAAGTTTGTCCAATGGAGCGCACACATGGTCGGATGTTGCCCCAAAACAGCTAATTTGCATGTTTGTTGTCAAAAAGTCAGATCGTGTGTATGGGCCTTTACACCATAGTCGTTTTTTTTTCTTTTTTCCGGCCTATCTGGAGTTCCAGAGATAACAACAAAAGGAAAGTATCCATCTGAGTGGTATTATCAAAGCGTGTTTGCTGCATTTAATTATGTAGCCACAAGTTCTGGTAAGTCTTCAATCCTTAGGCTCGATTCACATCTATGCATGTTGCTTTTGAGCGTTTTTGCAGTGCTTTTTGCGGTGCTTGCCGTGTTTTTGGACACACGTTTTTACCGTGATTTTGCCGCGTTTGCGTTTTTCTTTCTTTCTTTTTTTTTTACACTGTGGTTGCTTAACAACCAGATATATACAGTGAAAAAAAACTGAAAAAAAAAACGCAAATCGCAGCAAAATCAAGAAAAAACGCAGCAAAAACGCGGTACTTGTGTTTTTGATGCAGGTCCATTGACTTCTATTACATGCAAAACGCTGCATTTTGCATGAAAATAGTCCCCGACCCTTTCCAAAAATGCAGAGGCACAAAAATGCATTGATGTGAACATGTTCCATTGGAACCCATGTTAAAATGCATCAAAAAACGCGCTAGTGTGAATCGAGCCTTAGCCCTTGTACACACGGTCGGAGATTCCGTCAGAATGTTTCCTATCGGAGCGTTTTGTTGGATATTCCGACTGTGTGTGGTCTGCATCGGACTGTTTCCATCGGAATATCCGTCGGACCAACTTTTCCAACTTGCCAGAAATATTTTCTGACAAAATGCTCCGATCGGACATACTCCGATCATGTGTAGCCTACTCCGACGGACAAGGTGCCACGCATGCTCAGATCAAATTCCTAGACCAAAGCTATTGGCTACTAGCCTGAACATAGTCCTGTCCTAACGAAATAACGTCATCACGTTATGCACAATCGGATTTTCCGACAACTTAGTCCGACCGTGTGTATGCAACATCACTTCCGGACCTCTTCCGGAATTAATCCGTTGGAGTTAGGTCGTCGGAATCTCCGACCGTGTGTACAAGGGCTTATGGTGGTTGGACACCATCTTTTGCACTGAGTGGGAGCATTGGACTTTTTTATTTAACACAGGACTTTATTATGTTTATGTAACTTGCGTTTATAATCATCACCGCGCTGCACATTTTATGTTTATTGCTTTGGAGGTTTATATGCCAATTAAACAATTTTTTTAAATTATTTCTGATTTAGGCTTCATGTACACGGGAAGTTTTTACAACCTCTCCTGAACGATTTAACTTGACAGATAATAAGCGTAGTTTAAAAACCTCAGTTTTGCTACGTTTGCGTTAAAAAAACAGCTGTTACCGCGTTTGGCGCTTTAAATGTCTGTAAACTCAGCTTCTGAACAAATTTTTTGGGGTTTCCAAAAAATGCCTCTAAATCAACTGCCTAGAAACATCTGTGAACGGCCCTGTGTAGATGTACTGATAAGATAACATAGAGGAGAGTTCAGGGGCAGATGAAAAAAAACACCCAACTGCTCCTAAATGCCCCTTTAGCAGCAGCAGTGTACATGAGGCCTAAGGCTGGATTGATATCTATGCATTTTTAGTGCTTTTTGCATTTTGCAGATTTGCACTACAGAACGTGTTCCATAGGTAACCATGTTAAATGGACTGTAGTGCAAATCTGTAAAATGCAAAAAGCACTAAAAATGCATAGGTGTGAATCCAGCCTTAGGGATGGAGATGCACGTAGAGTTGCCACCTCATCCCTTTAACCTCTTGCCGACCGCCTCACGCCGATATACGTAAGGGCAGAAGGGCTCGTACAGGCAAACTAACATACCTGTACGTTGCCCTTTCAGAGGCGGCCTGCGGGCGCACGCGCATTTCACTGGCAAGCTCCGTGAGTTGGGTTGCGGGTCCCACGGACTCGATCGCCACGGAGATACCCGTGATCGGCTCATGAGGAGGAAGAACGGGGAGATGCTAGTGTAAACAAGCATCTCCCCGTTCTACCTAGTGACAGTGTCACTGATCTCTGCTCCCTGTGATAGGGAGCAGAGATTAGTGATATGTCACATGTAGCCACGCCCCCCCACAGTTAGAAACACTCCCCAGGACACACTTAATCCCATACATTGCCCCCTAGTGGTGAACCTCTTCACTGCCAGTGTCATTTACACAGGAATCAGTGCATTTGTATAGCACTGATTTCTGTATAAATGACAATGGTCCCAAAAATGTGTAAAAAATTTCCGATGTGTCCGCCATAATGTTGCAGTAACGATAAAAATCGATGATCGCTGCCATTAGTAGTAAAAAAAAAAAAATTATTAATAAAAATGCCGTAAAACGATCTCCTGTTTTGTAAACACTATAACTTTTGCGCAAACCAATGAATAAACGCTTATTGCAATTTTTTTTAACATAAATATGTAGAAGAATACGTATCGGCCTAAACTGAGGGAAAAAAAAATATTTTTATATATTTTTGGGGGATATTTATGATAGCAAAATGTAAAAAAGAATGTGTTTTTTTCAAAATTTACGCTCTTTTTTTTTTATTATAGCGCAAAAAATAAAAACCGCAGGGGTGATGAAATACCACCAAAAGAAAGCTCTATTTGTGGGGGAAAAAATACGTCAATTTTTGTTTGGGAGTCATGTCGCACAACTGTGCAATTGTCAGTTAAATCGACGCAGTGCCGAAATCGCAAAAAGTGCTGTGGTCAGGAAGGGGGCAAATTCTTCCGGGGCTGAAGTGGTTAAGCATGAACACATATTAATTACACAGGTTCTGTGGCTGATTAAGGTGGTAATTAATCTCACTTGGTGCCTTATGTGCAATAAATTTGCCTCGGAACCCATGTAATTCATATGTGTTCAGGTTTAAAGGAATAAAGTGGCAACCTTAGGGCTTTCCGGGGCTTTCATTGCATGCACTAATTGGTCACGTGACTGTCATAATGGTTACCTTTAGTGAATTGCGCCCAGTGATCTGACCTTTTTAGATGATTTTCATTAGTCTGATCTCCTTTACATTTTATTTTTTTTAGATTTACAACAATCTGATCTCCTTATATCAGTGATGGCGAACCCTGGCACCCCAGATGTTTTGAAACTACATTTCCCATGATGCTCCACTACACTGCAGAGTGCATAAGCATTATGGGAAATGTAGTTCCAAAACATCTGGGGTGCCAAGGTTCGCCATCACTGCCTTATATGATCTCCTGAGTTATTTTAAATGATTTTCTTCAATCTGATCTCCTTCACTCTTTATTGTTAGATGATTCTTAACAATCTGATCTCTTATATGTCATTTTTGGATTATTTTGATCCCTCTGATGACCTTTCCATATACCAGGGATATGCAATTAGCGGACCTCCAGCTGTTGCAGAACTACAAGTCCCATGAGGCATAGCAAGACTGACAGCCACAAGCATGACACTCAGAGGCAGAGGCATGATGGGACTTGTAGTTGGACAGCTGGAGGTCCGCTATTTGCATATCTCTGCCATATACCGTATACACACCTCCCAACTTTTTGAGATGGGAATGAGGGACACCAGGGGTCTCCATACTTTTCAAACTGAGGGCCAGTTTATTATCCTTCAGACTTTAGGAGGGCCGGATTGGGGGCATAAAATGTCCTGAGCCCAGCATCAATGAGAATAAATATGGCCTCAAGGATGGTGGTCAGTAGGAGGAATAGTAGTGCCCTTATTAGTAATAGGGTGACCACATTTCCAAACTGCCATTCAGGGACATCCCCCCCATTCCCCCCTCCCAGCATGCATCAGTCGATGATGTCACAAGGGGTGGTGACATCACCGGGTGGTCCTGCCCCTTACTTATTTAAGAAATGACACTCGCAGTTGGCGAGTGACCGTGCCTGAGAGTGGAGCAGGGTTTATGTGCTACTTAGTGTCTTAGATAGAAAAAGCATTTGTTTCATGTATGTGAGCTCAATATTGCAGTTACAGGCAGCCCCTTTGTTTCAAAAAGTGCAATTGTTCTTTCAATGTCCGGCTAAGATACATAAAACAAATGCTCTTTATTTCTAAGACAATAAAGTTGCATATAAAAAAAACCCTGTACTTTACACTACAAAAGGAATATAAATGACCTGAGGGATCTAGAGTTAACATTGGACATACACCAACCCACCTGTCCACTACACTAACCCTCTACACTGCCCCTACCTGTCCACTACACTGCCCCTACCTGTCCACTACACTAACCCACTACACCGCCCCTACCTGTCCACTACACCGCCCCTACCTGTCCACTACACCGCCCCTACCTGTCCACTACACCGCCCCTACCTGTCCACTACACTAACCCACTACACCGCCCCTACCTGTCCACTACACCGCCCCTACCTGTCCACTACACCGCCCCTACCTGTCCACTACACCGCCCCTACCTGTCCACTACACTAACCCACTACACCGCCCCTACCTGTCCACTACACTAACCCACTACACCGCCCCTACCTGTCCACTACACCGCCCCTACCTGTCCACTACACCGCCCCTACCTGTCCACTACACTAACCCACTACACCGCCCCTACCTGTCCACTACCCCTACCTGTCCACTACACCGTCCCTACCTGTCCACTACACTAACCCACTACACTGCCCCTACCTGTCCACTACACTGCCCCTACCGGTCCACTACACTGCCCCTACCGGTCCACTACACTGCCCCTACCGGTCCACTACACTAACCCACTACACTGCCCCTACCTGTCCACTACACTGCCCCTACCGGTCCACTACACTGCCCCTACCTGTCCACTACACTAACCCACTACACTGCCCCTACCTGTCCACTACACTGCCCCTACCTGTCCACTACACTGCCCCTACCTGTCCACTACACTAACCCACTACACTGCCCCTACCTGTCCACTACACTGCCCCTACCTGTCCACTACACTGCCCCTACCTGTCCACTACACTAACCCACTACACTGCCCACTACACTAACCCACTACACTGCCCCTACCTGTCCACTACACTAACCCACTACACTGCCCCTACCTGTCCACTACACTGCCCCTACCTGTCCACTACACTAACCCACTACACTGCCCCTACCTGTCCACTACACTGCCCCTACCTGTCCACTACACTAACCCACTACACCGCCCCTACCTGTCCACTACACCGCCCCTACCTGTCCACTACACTAACCCACTACACCGCCCCTACCTGTCCACTACACCGCCCCTACCTGTCCACTACACCGCCCCTACCTGTCCACTACACTAACCCACTACACTGCCCCTACCTGTCCACTACACTGCCCCTACCGGTCCACTACACTGCCCCTACCGGTCCACTACACTGCCCCTACCTGTCCACTACACTAACCCACTACACTGCCCCTACCTGTCCACTACACTGCCCCTACCTGTCCACTACACTGCCCCTACCTGTCCACTACACTGCCCCTACCTGTCCACTACACTGTCCATACCTGTCCACTACACCGCCCCTACCTGTCCACTACACCACCCCTACCTGTCCACTACCCCTACCTGTCCACTACACCGTCCCTACCTGTCCACTACACTAACCCACTACACTGCCCCTACCTGTCCACTACACTGCCCCTACCGGTCCACTACACTGCCCCTACCGGTCCACTACACTGCCCCTACCGGTCCACTACACTAACCCACTACACTGCCCCTACCTGTCCACTACACTGCCCCTACCGGTCCACTACACTGCCCCTACCTGTCCACTACACTAACCCACTACACTGCCCCTACCTGTCCACTACACTGCCCCTACCTGTCCACTACACTGCCCCTACCTGTCCACTACACTAACCCACTACACTGCCCCTACCTGTCCACTACACTGCCCCTACCTGTCCACTACACTGCCCCTACCTGTCCACTACACTAACCCACTACACTGCCCACTACACTAACCCACTACACTGCCCCTACCTGTCCACTACACTAACCCACTACACTGCCCCTACCTGTCCACTACACCGCCCCTACCTGTCCACTACACCGCCCCTACCTGTCCACTACACTAACCCACTACACTGCCCCTACCTGTCCACTACACTGCCCCTACCGGTCCACTACACTGCCCCTACCGGTCCACTACACTGCCCCTACCTGTCCACTACACTAACCCACTACACTGCCCCTACCTGTCCACTACACTGCCCCTACCTGTCCACTACACTGCCCCTACCTGTCCACTACACTGCCCCTACCTGTCCACTACACTGTCCATACCTGTCCACTACACCGCCCCTACCTGTCCACTACACCGCCCCTACCTGTCCACTACCCCTACCTGTCCACTACACCGTCCCTACCTGTCCACTACACTAACCCACTACACTGCCCCTACCTGTCCACTACACTGCCCCTACCGGTCCACTACACTGCCCCTACCGGTCCACTACACTGCCCCTACCGGTCCACTACACTAACCCACTACACTGCCCCTACCTGTCCACTACACTGCCCCTACCGGTCCACTACACTGCCCCTACCTGTCCACTACACTAACCCACTACACTGCCCCTACCTGTCCACTACACTGCCCCTACCTGTCCACTACACTGCCCCTACCTGTCCACTACACTAACCCACTACACTGCCCCTACCTGTCCACTACACTGCCCCTACCTGTCCACTACACTGCCCCTACCTGTCCACTACACTGCCCCTACCTGTCCACTACACTAACCCACTACACTGCCCACTACACTAACCCACTACACTGCCCCTACCTGTCCACTACACTAACCCACTACACTGCCCCTACCTGTCCACTACACTGCCCCTACCTGTCCACTACACTAACCCACTACACTGCCCCTACCTGTCCACTACACTGCCCCTACCTGTCCACTACACTAACCCACTACACCGCCCCTACCTGTCCACTACACCGCCCCTACCTGTCCACTACACCGCCCCTACCTGTCCACTACACTAACCCACTACACTGCCCCTACCTGTCCACTACACTGCCCCTACCGGTCCACTACACTGCCCCTACCGGTCCACTACACTGCCCCTACCTGTCCACTACACTAACCCACTACACTGCCCCTACCTGTCCACTACACTGCCCCTACCTGTCCACTACACTGCCCCTACCTGTCCACTACACTGCCCCTACCTGTCCACTACACTGTCCATACCTGTCCACTACACCGCCCCTACCTGTCCACTACACCGCCCCTACCTGTCCACTACACCGCCCCTACCTGTCCACTACACTAACCCACTACACTGCCCCTACCTGTCCACTACACTGCCCCTACCGGTCCACTACACTGCCCCTACCGGTCCACTACACTGCCCCTACCGGTCCACTACACTGCCCCTACCTGTCCACTACACTGCCCCTACCTGTCCACTACACTAACCCACTACACTGCCCCTACCTGTCCACTACACTGCCCCTACCTGTCCACTACACTGCCCCTACCTGTCCACTACACTGCCCCTACCTGTCCACTACACTAACCCACTACACTGCCCCTACCTGTCCACTACACTGCCCCTACCTGTCCACTACACTAACCCACTACACTGCCCCTACCTGTCCACTACACTGCCCCTACCTGTCCACTACACTGCCCCTACCTGTCCACTACACTAACCCACTACACTGCCCCTACCTGTCCACTACACTGCCCCTACCGGTCCACTACACTGCCCCTACCGGTCCACTACACTGCCCCTACCGGTCCACTACACTGCCCCTACCTGTCCACTACACTGCCCCTACCTGTCCACTACACTAACCCACTACACTGCCCCTACCTGTCCACTACACTGCCCCTACCTGTCCACTACACTGCCCCTACCTAACCTACCAGTCCACTACACTGCCCAACCTGATCCCTACATTGACATACATGTCCACTACACTGCCCTACCTACCTTTCTAAACTGCCCCACCTGTGTCCACTACACTGACATACATGTCAACTACACTGACCTTCCTACCTGACCCACTACACTCCTTCCTGCACTACTCCCCCACACATGTACAATCCAGGTAGATTTGTGGATTTTGCTTACCTGTCTCCAGGGCCTCCCTCCATGATGATCACCCATCAGATCAGTGCACTCCCCCAGCTGTTCCTCTGTATCCCACGCTGCGTGCACACTCATCTGCGCTAAGCACCGCACCGCACCGCCCCTCACGCACACACCAGCCGCCCGAGTTCCGCACCTGAGGAATCATGGGGAACAGGCTGTACCACAGGAGTCCCTTGGCGGGGGGAGGGTGCTGCGGAGGAGTGCCTTGCCCGGGACATGCCTAACTGAATGAAATCCTAAGGTGGGGGGTGGGGCGGGAGTAAACACTTGCACAGTTGGGTCACTCTTGGGTCAGCAGTAATCATGTCAGCACAGGAATGATGTTGCGCTCGGGACAGAGCACTGCCCCCACGCTACACTACTGGGGCTGCCCGGGCCAGATGACATCATCGGCAGATGCAGAATAGCTGACGGGCTGCATCTGTTTCATTGCGGGACACTGTATTGTCCCGGAATGAAGGTGCCCGGGACCCGGGACAGACCTGCCAATTGCGGGAATGTCCCGGGCAATCCGGGACATGTGGGCACCCTAATTAGTAAAAGGAATAGTATACCATCATTGGTATCAGTGGAAGAAATAGTGCCCCCTTGTTGGTGTTAGTGGGAGGAATAGTGCCCAAAGGGCCAGATAAAGGCTAGCAAAGGGCCAGATCTGGCCCTCGGCCGCAGTTTGGAGATCCCTGAGGTACACCTATCAGCAAAAGTATGCAGGCAAAGGACACACCCCTTGCCACACCCCCTTAAAGGAGAATTATACAAAAAAAACAATATTGGTTAAACTCACAAGTGCTTTTTTACCACTACTATTCCTTTATACTGGATTTTGGAAATGCAATTTAGAAATCAGATAAAAGGTTTAGCTGGAAAACACTTTATGATAGCTAAAAAGTGCATTTTATATACATCTATATAGATCAGATCAAAATGAGGGACAAATGAGGAGGAATGCATCAAATCAGGTACAGTTGGGAGACATGTATATAATAATAAAGCCCTGGTGGAAGCCCACAGGTCTCCTGTGGGTTGGTGATCACTGATCATCACTTGCACAGTCCTCCCTATAGGCAGAGCACAGCCATTCAGCAGCATTGAATCACTGGGACAAACGACCTTTCCCTGGGATCTCCATATACTAACAAGGACAACCATGAGCCTTCCCTGGGAGCTCCGTGTACAGTCACAGTATGACTCCCTCCTCCATTGTTGCTAAGAGCACGGCGAGTGGGAGGAGACAGGTGGCGGCCCCGCCCTCCGCACATGGCAATCTCCTGCAGGCAGAGAGAGAGGAGGAAGACGGTGTGTGTCAGGTAATGGCGGGGTCAGGGGTCACAAGGTGAGGGGTGAGAGCCGGGGGGACTGCGGAGCGCAGTGTGCGGGCCTCTCCTGGTCTGTATGAGGGGCCGGTGTGCGGGGTGGTGCAGGCCTGTGTGTACACAAAGGATGGACAATACAGGAAGACACAGAGGGCTGACAATGGAGCTCATCCATTCATGGAGGGGGGAAGGGCAGCACAGGGGGGTAATGTGATTGTTTACCCCTTTTTTTTTTTTTTTTATATATTTACCTACAGGTTAGACTCAATTAAAGCTTATCTGTAGGTAAAATGAATCTCTCCCGAAGCTGTATGTTTTAAGAGATATTCACTTTGCATGCAGCTGCTGACGTCAGCGGTGTATGCGCTGTGAAGGTCTGGCAGATGCCGCTGCAAAGAAGTCCCCCGCATGGGAGTGACAACGTCGCGGCTCCGGCCACTCGGCGATGGAGCCGCAAACCCGGAAGACACGCTGAGGGGAAATGTCAGCTCCCTCGGCGTGGACCGGGATCAGCTGCTGACGCCTCGTTCTAAGGTAAGTATTTCATAATGTGCTAGTATGCGCTGAATGCTAGCTCATTGTGCCTTTTGCCTTTATCGGTTTAAAAAAAATATATATGTTTTTGCGTGGGTATACAACTGCTATGAAGGAAGGGGCTCTTCACTCCCAGCACAAGCTCCATGATCTTTCTGAGATGGGACAATGAGAAGGGCCAGTGCTACCAATAGGCAAACTAGGCAGCCGCCTAGGGCGCTCAGCCACTGGTGTCCCTACTCTCCTCTCTGCAGCAAGCAAGTAAGCCTGAGCATCAGCAGGCAGCCACCGCTCTGTTTTCACATAGCGTCACAGGTGCAGCCGCGGCGGAGGACTGTGCCTGTGTCCTGACTACCGAATGGAAGCAAGCAAACATTCATTTATAAATGCTGGTGAGGCTGCACTTGATGGGCGCTGGTAAGGCTGCACTTGATGGGAGCTTCATTAAAAAAGTGGGGTATACATGGGCAAGGAAAAGGGGGGCAGCAAATGAGGTTTCACCTAGGGCAGTGATGGCAAACCTTGACACCTCATGTTTTGGAACTACATTTTCCATGATGCTCAGCTACAGTGCACAAGTATCATGGGAAATGTAGTTCCAAAACATCTGGGGTGCCGAGGTTCACCATCACTGACCTAGAGTGTCAAAAATCTTTGCACCAGCCCTGGAAGGAGGGAGACGGAAACCCTAATGATATTGATAATGCACTGTGTATTATAGACCTATACAATGAGGGAGGGGGGGGGGAGTATTTGATCCCCTGCTGATTTTGTACGTTGCCCACTGACAAATGATCGCTTTATCATTTTAATGGTAGGTTTATTTTAACAGCGAGAGACAGAATAACAAAAATATCCAGAAAAAACGCATTTCAAAAAAGTTATAAATTGATTTGCATTTTAATGAGAGAAATAAGTATTTGACCCAAAAATATGACTTAGTACTTTGTGGCAAAACCCTGGTTGGCAATCACAGAGGTCAGACATTTCTTGTAGTTGGCCTCCAGGTTGGCACACATCTTAGGAGGGATTTTGTCCTACTCCTCTTTGTAGATCCTCTACAAGTCATTACGTTTTCAAGGCTGACGTTTGGTAACTCGCACCTTCATCTCCCTCCACATATTTTCTATGGGATTAAGGTCTGGAGACTGGCTAGGCCACTCCAGGCCCTAATGTGCTTCTTCTTGAGCCACTCCTTTGTGACCTGGCTGAGGGAAGGAGGTTCCCACCCATCGTCCCTTTGATGCGGGGAAATTGCCCTGTCCCCTTAGTAGAAAAAACGCCCCCAAAGCATAATGTGTGTACCTCCATGTATGACGGTGGGGATGGTATTCTTGAGTCATAAGCAGCATTCCTTCTCCTCCAAACACGGTGAGTTATTATTATTATTATTATTATTATTATACAGGTTTTATATAGCGCTAACAGTTTGCTCAGCGCTTTACAACATGAGGGCAGACATTACAGTTACATTACAATTTGGTACAAGAGGAATCAGAGGGCCCTGCTCGTTAGAGCTTACAATCTAAAAAGGAAGGGGCAATTGATACAAGAGGTAATAGCTGTGGGGGATGAGCTGATGGAGGAAGTAAAACAGTGTTAATTAGAAGCAGGATAGACTTCTTTGAAGAGAAGGGTTTTCAGGGATCGTCTAAAGATGGATAGATTAGGGGACAGTCGGACAGATTGGGGTAGGGAGTTCCAAAGGACTGGAGAAATTCTGGAGGCGAGCATGGGAGGAGGTGACAAGGGAACTAGAGAGCAGGAGGTCTTGGGATGACCGAAGAGGACGGCTCATCTTGATTTTGGTTTTATCTGACCACAACACTTTCACCCAGTTCTCTGAATCCTTCAGATGTTCATTAGCAAACTTCAGACGGGTCTGTACTGTGCTTTTTTTAAATAGGGGGGCATTGCGGGTGCTGCAGAATTGCAGTCCTTCACAGCGTAGTGTTACCAATTGTTTTCTTGGTGACTATGGTCCCAGCTGCCTTGAGATCATTGACAAGTTTCTCCCGTGTAGTTCTGGGCCATTCTTATGATCATTGAAGCTCCACACGGTGAGATCTTGCATGGAGCCCCAGACCCAGACAGTTATTTTGTGTTTCTTCCATTTTGGGACTAATTGCACCAACTGTTGTCACCCTCCCACCAAGCTGCTTGGTGTTGGTCCTATAGCCCATTCCAGCCTTGTGTAGGTCTACAATATTGTCTCTGACATCCTTGGACAGCTCTTTGGTCTTGGCCATGGTGGAGAGATTAGAATCTGATTGCTTCTGTGAACTGGTTTCTTTTATACAGGTAACAAGCTGAGATTAGGAGCACTCCATTTAAAAGGATCTCAGGTTGTTACCTGTATAGAAGGCACCTGGGAGCCAGAAATCTTGCTGATTGATGGGGGATCAAATACTTATTTCACTCATTAAAATGAAAATCAATTTATAACTTTTTTTGAAATGCGTTTTTCTGGATATTGTTGTTGTTATTTGGTCTCTCACTGTTAAAATAAAACTACCAATAAAATTATAGACTTATCATTTCTTTGTCAGTGGGCAAATGTACAAAATCAGCAAAGGATCAAATACCCATTTCCCCTCACTCTGTGTGTGTGTGTGTGTGTGTGTGTGTGTGTGTATATATATATATATCACAGCGCTAACCAGGAAGTGCCAGTAAAGGGCTTTCCTCGGTTCGTGCTGATCGGGGGGGTGGTCTGTGCTGATAATTAGCACATTGATTATCAGCGCAGCCCCCATGAGAGGTGCCCATCAAAGGGCAATCAGTGCCCCATCAGTAGTGCCTATCGGTAGCTCCTCATCAGTGCCCATTAGTGCAACCTCATTAGTGCCCGTCAGTGAAGGAGAAAACAAAATTTTATAACAAACAAAGAAAAACGTTTTCCCTCCCCCCCTTCTTTTTTTTTTTTTTTTATTTTTTTATTTTTTTTTAAGTTTGTTTAGAAAAAAATAAAAAACAGTGGTTATCAAATATCACAAAAGAAAGCTCTATTTGTCGAAAGAAAATGATAAAAATGTAGTTTGGGTACAGTGTTGTATGACCACGCAATTGTCATTCAAATTGCGACAGCACTGAAAATTGTCCTGGACAGGAAGGGGAGAAGGTGCTTTGTATTTAAGTGGTTAAAGGGACGCAGTGCTAAATAGCAAAACATGGCTTGATCATGAAGGGGGTAAAACCTTCCGGAGCGGTTAAAGCAGGGATCCTCAAACTACGGCCCTCCAGCTGTTGTGAAACTACACATCCCATGAGGCAATGTAAAACTCTGACATTCACAGACATGACTAGGCATGATGGGAATTGTAGTTCCTGAACAACTGGAGGGCCATAGTTTGAAGACCCATGGGTTTAAGTGTAGCTGTACATTTCCATAGGTGAATAGTACATTTAGGCCCTTTTCACACAGCCAGGTAACTGTGACCTCTGGATTCCTGTTGCAAGAATCGGTGGATTCTTGCTGCTGGAGTGATTGAGTTATGCAATTGGCAGCAGCCGCCCAGGCCATTTAAAGTAATGGTGGTCTGATAGCGGCTGTTGCTGTTCTTATGTAGCTGCACACAGAGCAGATAGCTGCGGTGAGGGACAGATGTCCGAGTCTGGATGCAACTGACTTCTGCAGGAATCCTTCAGCCAAAGCTACCTGACTGTCTAAAATGTGCCTTATTGATCGGGGCTTTACATCAAAATAAAGGGCAGAACAGAATAGGGACAGGCATGACCCATGTGTTCAACATTTATTAGATGCTGTCAGAGGGATGTTCCTGGACCGTCCTCCGGTATCCTGAGCAGTTGGAAGATACCAAATCTGCAGACTGTGGTAGGCCTAGTCGCCTATAGGACACATCTGGGATGTATTGCCAGTTTTCTTTGAATTGTTAATTTTTTCTAATAAAACCTAGATTTTTTTAAAATTTGGGGAAGAGGGGTCACTAATAAATTCTATTAAAAATTATAATTATCAGTTTTATGTAAAGCTGGCCATAGATGGATTGAAATTCAGCGGGTAGTCAATCAGGAACTTTGAAAAACTTTTTGTCATAAAATTGCTGTCAGAATACAATGCCCTGGAGGGGGTGGGGTGTAGAAAGAGGAACCTGTTTATTTTTTATTTTTTTCAGTCTGCTAAAAAAATTATCCATGGCCAGCTTAACCACTTCGCATCCAGGCCAATTCTGACATTTCTCTCCTACATGTAAAATTCTATTTTTTTTGCTAGAAAATTACATAGAGCCCCCAAACATTATATATGTTTTTTTTTTTTTTTTTTTTAGCAAAGACCCTAGAGAATACAATGGCGATCGTTGCAAATTTTTTAGCTCACACGGTATTTGCGCAGCAATTTTTCAAACACGTGTTTTGTTTTTTTAATAAAAAAAAAAAAAAAAACAGTTTTATGCTTACAAAAAACAAAACATTAGTTAGCCCATTTTTTGTACATAATGTGAAAGATGAAGTTACGCTGAGTAAATAGATACCTAACATGACACTTCAAAATTGCATACACTCGTGGAATGGCAGTATGGTGGAATAGGCGACGCTTTTTATTTATTTTATTTTTTTCTGGTTACATATTTTGAGTTACAGAGGAGGTCTAGAATTATTGCTCTCGCTGTAATGTTTTCAGCGATACCTCACATGTGTGGTTTGATCACCGTTTTCATATGTGGGCAGGACTTCGCGTGTGAGCACACAGGGACAGGGGCGCTTTAAATTTTTTTTTTTTTTTTTTTTTATTGTTAATGGTATTTTTATTTTTTGAGTTTAACACTTTGATCAAAAAAAAATTTTTTTTTAATTTTATTCTTTTATTCTTATCACAAGGAATGTAAACATCCCTTGTAATAGGAATGTAATCGGTCCTCTTTACAGTGAGATATGAGGTCAGTAAGACCCTGCATCTCCCCTCTAGGCTGGGGAGCCTGAAATAAAAGAAAAATAAACTATTTTGGCTTCCCAGCTGAGGCGGTGCCATTCATTTTGAATGCAGGGGCCTGGCATGATGTCCTAACATTGCACCCAGCCTCCGAACGATCATAGAGATTCTGGTGACCATTTGACCCGCTAGAAATCTCTATGATCATCATCCGGGGCTGGCGGATCCTGTCTCCGACTCACCGATGGAAGTGGTGAGTCGGTAGAAGCACTGGAGGGCGGCAGGAGGGGGTCCCATCTCACCTGTAAGAACGATCAAGCAGCAGAACAGCCACTATGATCATTCTTATGGTGTAGGGAATCGCCGGCACTAAAAGAGGATATCTGAATGATGTCTGATGTCTTCAGATATACCCCTGGAAAGTCAAGGACGTCCCTGGACATACCTTGGGCGAGAAGTGGTTAAAGTCTCGTTATTTTTAAAGGGGGGGGGGGAATATTAAACTTACCTGCTCTGTGTAGTGGTTTTGCAC
>NW_027507785.1:100241202-100268702 GCF_037356315.1 Lithobates pipiens
TCCTTACCTGGAGTAGGATCCCCCTCTCCCCCCCCCTCCTCTCTCTCCTCTCCTCTCTCTCTCTCTCTCTCTCCCCCCCCTCCTCTCTCTCTCCCCCCCCCCCTCTCTCCCCCCCCCCCCCTCTCTCCCCCCCCCCCCCCTCTCCTCCCCCCCCCCTCTCTCTCTCTCCTTCGAATGGCTAACTGCCTTTGACTGCAGTGGGAGCCAATGATGTCGCCACTGTGTTAATCAGGAGGGAGAGTCCTGGAGGGCTGAGGCACTTGTGTACGTTGCTGGATAGAGATTGGGCTCAGGCAAGTATTAGGGGGGCTTCTTCACACAGAAGGCTTTTTATCTTAATGCATAAGCTATAAAAACCTTCTGCCTTTATCACTTTAAGGAAGGGATCTGTTTGGTTTTTATTGCTGTCTTTGTCATCAGTGGAAATATTTTCTCTAAAGCCCAGTGTTAGACCTGTAGAATTTCATTTGAACAAAAAGTATAAAAATCACTCGATGGACTCTACTAATTTCAAACTACTTTTTGACAGAATACCATATCAATGTCTCGATTTTTGCAGAAGGAACATTCTACTTCCAGATTCTTTACTTACTAACTTCATGTAAAGTAGAATTCCTGCGTAACACTAATTACAGTATCTTACAAAAGTGAGTACTCTCCTCACCATTTTTGTAAATATTTTATTATATCTTTTAATGTGACAACACAGAAGAAATTACACTTTGCTACAATGTAAAGTAGTGAGTGTACAGCTTGTATAATTGTACATTTGCTGTCCCCTCAAAATAACTTGACACACAGCCATTAATGTCTAAACTGCTGGCAACAAGTGAGTACACCCCTAAGTGAAAATGTCTAAATTGGGCCCAATTAGCCATTTTCTCTCCCTTGTGTCATGTGGCATAGGTTGAAGGGGTGGGGGGGTCAGCCTGCCAGTGCTCAGCCCATACGCCGCATACTTTATCAAATTGGTCTGCATGGCTGTCATCCCAGTAGGAAGCCTCTTCTAAAGATGATGCACAAGAAAGCCCGCAAACAGTTTGCTGAAGACAAGCAGACTAAGGACATGGCTTACTGGAACCATGTCCTGTGGTCTGATGAGACCAAGATAAACTTATTTGGTTCAGATGATGTCAAGCGTGTGTGGTGGCAACCAGGTGAGGAGTACAAAGTCAAGTGTGTCTTTCCTACAGTCAAGCATGGTGGTGGGAATGTCATGGTCTGGGGTTGCATGAGTGCTGCTGTCACTTGGTAGCTACAGTTAAACGAGGGAACCATGAATGCCAACATGTACTGTGACATACTGAAGCAGAGCATGATCCTCTCCCTTCGGCGAATGGGCTGCAGGGCAGTATTCCAACACACCTCAAGACAAATGCTGCCTTGCTAAAGAAGCCGAGGGTAAAGGTGATGGACTGGCCAAGCATGTCTCCAGACCTAAACCCTATTGAGCATCTGTGGGGCATCCTCAAACCGAAGGTGGAGAGCAAGGTCTCTAACATCCACCAGCTCCGTGATGTCACCACGGAGGAGTGGAAGAGGTGAAGCTCTGGTGAACTCCATGCCCAAGAGGGTTAAGGCAATGTTGGAAAATAATGGTGATCACACAAATTATTCACACTTTGGGCCCAATTTGGACATTTTCATTTAGGGGTGTACTCACTTTTGTTGCCAGCAGTTTAGACATTTAAAGTGGACCCGAATTATTATTTATTTATTGATGTCATAATGTAGAGTATAAGATTTCCTATCATTTGAGTCCAGTCTTGCCACACAGTTATTCCATCTCTGAGCAATCCTCTTATTGTTCAGTGAGATAAATCTTGACAAACAGAGAACCTTTGTCAAATCCTCCCCCTTGCTGTGAGTGACAGGTGATTTACATATCTCGTGCACTAGCCTAAGAGACATGCTTTATTTTTGAATTCCTACCCCCACTCCTTTCTTCTGCTGCTCTGCAAGGATTGGCTGTTCCATACCTCAGCATGATTGGGCATGCTGAAGTCATGTGGGGACTTTTCTGGGTTTTGACTGGATGTTGGTGATCATAGCAGAAGTTCAGTGCAAGAAATAAACAGGAGAAAATGCATGTTGATAAGGGGAGTGTAGAGGTGGGCAGGGAGTCTACTAACATCACGACTCCGCCCACTGAGCTCCAGACAACAGACCCACCCACAAAATCTGCACTTTTTTTGGGTCTCATAGCAGACAGAGGGGAGACATTTGACAGATAAGTATACATGCAGGAGGCATGTATATCCTTCTAGATAACCAATATTGCAGTAGTTTAGAAAGGATGAGAGTGGGTTTACATCCACTTTAATAGCTGTGTGTTGAGTTATTTTGAAGGGACAGAAAATTTATACTGTTATATAAGCTGTACACTCACTACTTTTACATTGTAACAAAGTATCATTTCTTCAGTGTTGTTACATGAAAAGATATAATAAAATATTTACAAAAATCTGAGGGGTGTACTCACTTTTGTGTATAATAACCTGTTTTCAGCCCGCTCTAGTCCAGTCACGTGATCTGCAGTACCGACT
The DNA here is from genome assembly GCF_037356315.1 of Lithobates pipiens. NCBI lineage: Eukaryota > Metazoa > Chordata > Amphibia > Anura > Ranidae > Lithobates > Lithobates pipiens. The sequence goes on from NW_027507785.1 coordinate 100,243,749, forward strand.
TCCCTGAGTCGGTTAACGGCGGCTGCAGGGAAGAGGATAGAGCGCTGACATTGGCTGGGACATGGGAGCCTATAGGTGATATTCCTGCTTCTGGAATCCACAGCTGTTGTCAAGAGCTTCCTCCTTCCCCCTGCATCTGCTGCTCACTGACATAGGGAAGCCATGCTGTGGATTGCATGAATACAAAGGTAGCAAGAGGGAGGTGGGGACATTTTTAATCCTAGTGTTAAAGTGGTTGGAAAGGCTAAAAGTTTTTTTTTTTCTACATTAAGGTCAAAAAAATGTTAGGTGCAATACATACCCGATCTCGATCATACAATGTACCCAAGAGCAGCAGTGATGCTCTCTCCCTCCTCACTGCCATCTGCTCCTGCAGCTGTTAATCAAATCCAGTGAGAGGGGAGCTGGGGGGCAGGTCCGACCCACACTTTATGAATATACGCACATAGTAGGGTTCGGGAGCGACCCCCGCAAGGGTAACACCTCCCCCCCCCCCCACCTCACAGAAAGCTGCAGGAGGAGCCATGAGCATTGGTGGAGGACCCTAGAAGAGGATCGGGGCTGCTATGTGCAAAAACATTGCACAGAGCAGGTAAGTATGATTTATTTGATATTTAAAAAAAATAGAGAAACTTTAATATCACTTTAAGCAGGCATTCCATTTTAACTAGCATGTGCATAAGACCAGTTACTATTTTTCTTTGCCAGGAGCAAATTAAATGTTTAGAAATTCGATTGTACCCATTCGATTCAACAAAACGTTTCTATTCTTGTTCTTCAATTTTTATTTTATTTTGGTTTAAAGCTGATTGAATCATCCCCTTTTGCTCTTAGATAATCAAATGAACGTTCTGAAAAACTGAATCTTTCGAACAGAATTCTACAGGTCTAAGGCCAGCTTAAGGTAAACTGAAATACAGACATCAGTCAACGTACTTTTGAGGAGGATAGAGAAGAGTTAGAGCCTCTGAATTTTATTGCTCTGTTTCTGTTTGAGAAGATTTTGCTCCACCTCCTATGTGGCCATCCAATGAGTATGTGTATATATAGAAAACCAGTTGTACTATTCCTTCCCCGCCCCAGAGGATCATGATTAAGAAATTAGAGTGGCCATGGATAATGATCTCTCTTTTAAGTAATATGCAGGTAGATATCAGTCAGTACTCCACTTACCACAATATTGATGTGCTAGGTGTACATAGATGGGACCTCTTCATCACCAGGAAAAGTCTCTGTACAGTAACAATTGCTTCTGAGCTCTGGGGGTCCTTATTACGTAACCCCAGTAGGGGCAAACATACATACTGATTATTGCCATTAATTGGCCACCCTTAGCTAGATACAGGAAATAAGTGTAATGATGACCATATGGATGACGTAATACAGTACAGTGTGGTCATATAGTTGGTGTAAATGCAAAATGTTAATGTTTGACCATGATATACTTGGGGTGTATGATTAAAGTAAACCTGTCACAAACCTTGGCATTTTATCTTATCTTGGCCAAAAAAATTCAATGTGCCCTCTAGTCACAGCATGGTTCCAGTAAGAGGCTGTGTGTTCAAGTACTCATACCAAAAATACAGGGTTAATTTTGCTCCCACTGACTGCAGTGATTGGGTTTATTTTCAGTAATTGACACCAACGATATGGAACTTTAGATTACTCCTGCCAACACCAATGATGGGGCTTATTTTTACCACCACCAATGATATGGAGTTTATTTTACCCTGCTGATATCACAATAGGGCTTCTTGTTCTCTTGCTGAAATCACAATGGGCCTTATGATATGGAGTTTATTCTACTCCCACTTTCTCTGAGTACCCCCAGGCCCTGTTTTGTTTAAAACAGGGATAGGCAACCTTCAAGAGAGGTGCATCATGCAGGGATCAGGAGTGCGTTGCGCTCTGGGTGCAGGGATCAGGAGTGCGTTGCGCTCTGGGTGCAGGGATTGGACAGAGGGTGGGAGCTGGCAGAGTGACTTTTTTTATATTAGCAAGCTGGTGATTGGTTGCTTGGGGCCTAGCAACCAATCGCCTGCAGATTAACATAAAAAGTTAATTTGGCCAGCTGCTCCTCCCGCGCTCCATCCTAAGCTGTGTTTCCTCCCGGTCTTCACTGTTCACTGATGAAAGTGGCGGAGGAGTCTGGGGAGCGGAGAGAAGGAGGCTGGGAGGAGAGACAAGGACCCGCACTTAGAAGGCGGGGGTCTGCGGCGCAGGAACCTGTTCACGGTCTACCTGCCACCTGCCTGGGGTCGGCAGGTGGACGGCGATCGACTGGTTGACGACCCCCAGTCTAAAACGTAGCAAAGCATAGGGCAAAAGATGTAAAACTGAAAGCCATATGCTCTGAAACTACACCTGCTTTTGGTTGGATGATCTCATGACCATTGTGATTGGCTGTCACGTCGGTCAAATGATCAAGAGCCGACCCATTAATTAGTAGGGACCAAGAGCTGTCTTTGAGAGCTTGTTCACTGTGCTGGGAGTGTGCAATGAGCATGCTCTAAGCGCAGAAAGCTCTGACTCCCATGGGTGCATATTATTAAATGGGCGGCAAGAGAGTAAGTTGTATGCAGATTAGCCAGACCACTCATTGACTGCTGCCCATATTCTGGTCTAAATAGTGAAACTTCGTCCGGCCGCCGTATTCTCTTGGGGAGGGCAGTAAAACTACAGCTCAACTGCCTGTTTCTTCTGCCCCTCCAACCGCAAGTGTAAATGAGCCCTTAGATGCTGAGATGGGATGCGATCATCCCCCCCATTTACAGATTAATTCCTTATATAAAATGTCAGTTGCTATAACTCTACTGATCTGATCAGTTTGATGTGAATTTTTTTATTTTATTATGAAAGTAAGAGGAAGGTGTGTGGCAGGTTTCCTTGATGTGACGTCTCCTGTGCACAGTAAATCTGTTTATGGATACAGGTTGGGCTGTAATGAGGATTGATTGTACACGTCCCCGGAGGTAATCTGAACTGCCTTTTTCTTCTGTTGACACCAGGCAGAGTAAGACGCTTCTGTCCTGCTGGGGGCTGAGCTGTTGCTTTGACTACCGGGAACTCTGATAGAAAGCGGAATGTCTCCTGAGCTGCCTGTCCTTGTCACTGCTGGACGCTGTCCCTGGTGATAGGTAAGAGCTTGCTTTATTTCTTTGTATATTGTAGGTAGTCCTCAAACGGAAAACACTAGTGAGCCATTTGATGCCTTGTATTTACTATACCATTTTATTTCATTAATTACTCAACTAGTTGCTAACTTTGAATGTCTTTTTATTTTCTGAACTTCTCTGTTCTCCGTTCAATGTTAGTAACCTGAAACTGAGAGCTTTGGCAAGCTTTTCTTTTTCTCCTTGAACCCCCTGGTGGCCATACAGGGAACAATTTTATATACAATCGTCTCATCGATAGATTTACAGTCCAGAAAACAAATACAGTTGGAAGATCAAAAAGATAACTTAATGTGCCATACACTTAGCGGTCCTATCGATCTGTCATCTTTCCTATAATTTGGATTTTCTATCCAGACCGAGCAGACCAATTGTTTTTTGCTCAAATTCTATTGACACAGTTAGTTTTCCCTCAATCATTCTTATATTCGATCAGTGTATGTGTATGGCCACCATTAAAGGGCGAGATTCAGGCTGAATCAGAGATTGTTTCTGTTTGTCTCATGTATCAAGGGATTTTTTTTATAGCTTTGTGTGTTTTTAAAAGTCAATTAATAGTGTGCCATTACAGTACTCAAAGGGAACCTGGGAGGACAGAAGTATCAATGCTGTCATTGCTTGGCTGTATGTAAAGTTTTTTTGAGCTCCAGGGCTGTCATCTTATGCCCAGCTTTGCTATCTGTGTAGTTGGTGACCTTGAACAAGTTTTCAGGCAATTACTTCTGATCCCCCCATCCTGCATGCAGAAGGCTCTATTGCAGCTGTTTTTTGCAGTAAAACCTATGCACTTCAAGTATAAGGCTACTTTCACACCACTCTATTGCAAAAATGCAGTAAAAACGCATATGCATTTCCAGTGCATTTGCACCTATGAAAAAAAAAAAACAAATCATGTGACTCAAAAAAACTTAAAAAAAAACCCATTAAAACCCCAACTACAGGTGACTTTAATGCATTTTTTGCCTTGTTTTTGATGCATTGTGTGTTCATTTTAATGGAGAGGTGTGTGTGTGTGTGTGTGTGTGTGTGTGTGTGTGTGTGTGTTTTTTTTTTTTATTTTATTTTTTACCACACCAAACATACACCAAAATGCAGCTTGCAGGACTTTGAAAAATGCAACAGACCCACAACAGACCAGTGTGAAACCTTCCATAAGATTTAAAGGGTTTGTTACCCCAAAACTTCATATTCCTGATATGTGCCTGCAGTATCATGTACTTGTGTGAGAAAGTATCCTGTTCTCTTTGTATTGCTTCCTTTTGTGTGAAATCCCTGGTGTTCCTGCCAGTCCCTCTGCTTTCCTAAATCTGATCACACTAAGCAGGAGAACACACTGTGGTCAGTTCTCTAGCTATGCTGGGAACTCGGCCTGCTCTCCTCCAATGATCAGACTTGTCCTGGCACCACGCAGCCATTCACTGCAATGTTCAGTGTGCTGCTGCTTCTCCTCACCCAGCTCTTATGCAGCTGGGAACAGAGGGAATATGATCACTTATAAAAAAAAAAAAGGGTATTTTTATAATTGTTTTTATTTATTTTTATTTTTTTGTCTTTTTATATCTATACAAAACTGCTTTTGCCTTTCATTTCTATTTTAAACTGAATGGGTTGTTTTTATAAGGAGATTGTTTACAATCACTTTAGTAGTCATGCTTTTTTCTTCCGCTTTTTATGGAAAAACAGAAGAGAAACTGATCAGTGTGAAAGTAGCATAAGGCCTGGTTCACACCCATGCAGGCTGAGGTTTGCATATTCCAGGTGCATTTTGCGTTTTTCAATACACGTTTTTTTTTTTTTTTTTGATCCATTGAATCTATGGAACCAAAAACGAGAAAAAAAAATCCCACAAGAGCCGGTTGCAGTTTAGCGGAGTGCTCTATTTTCTTGGGTCTGGGTGCTTAATAACACCTGGAGGGATCAACTATACATTGTGGGGGGGTCTCGTATGTGCCATTTGGGCATAGACTCGCTATATGTTTTGCAAAAAATGCAGTATAAAATGCATGGAATGGTTGCATGTTTAATCTCCTCTCATTTTAGCTTGCATTCTTTTCCCCTCATACCATATAATATATAAAGTAGGTCAGGCCTTAGCATCAGCTGTGTAAATTATGTGAGGCCTTGGTGAACTTACTGCTGTATCTTGTGTATTTTATATGCATGCAGTGCTGATGTCGCCTATAGCTGCAGCATTAGCTTTAGTGGGTTATGTATTTTTACCTTTAGCAAAGCCTCTTGGCTGATCTTCTGTAAAATCTTTGACACTCTGCTCTCCACAGATAGAATCACACTGATCTCTTATAATGTAAGCCAGTATCAGGTAGCAGTCTGAACATGTTGGTGAGTGAATGGAAGTTGGTTGTATGAGACGTTTATAATTCCAATAGTGTGAGCAGTCACATGAATGACACACATTTTTATTTAAACATTATGCCTAGCCTGCAGTTTCACTCATAATGCATTTTCTTTTAGTTTTGATGAAGACTGAACTGGCGGCAGCTTGCACTAGACCAGTCTTTTTTTTAAGCAGGGCTACTTCAGAGCAGATCTGGGCTAATTGAGGCTCCAGGGCCACATCCGGCCCTTTGGCTGTCCCTATCCAGCCCCCAATGCCTCCGCTGATGGCATGACTCTCTAAGCCTATTAGCTTCCTGACTATGGAAACTGATTGTCAGAAACCATGAAGTCGGACTGAGACAGAAGTACAGTTAAATCGCACTTGTTTAATAATAAAAGTAAATCAAACAAACGTAGTCAAAACATTAGCCAGGGTTCAGGAACCGGAACGGATAGTCAGACAAGCCAATCGTCAGGGAGCCGGAGATGAGTGTAGTAAAATGGCAAGCAGGATCTGGAGCCAGAAGGGATGTTGGCCAAGCAAGTCTTTTAACAGGAATGCAGGAGAGCGTCTCAGTGATGTTGACCAAGGGAAGGCAGAGCTCCTCTGGACTTGACGGCTTAAGTAGGCAGGACTGACTAGCAGGATATCATCAACAGTTGAGTAAATGTGGAGAGACAGGAGCTGGCAATTGGCCAACAGCTGAGCGGCCAACTCAGAGAAGGAAGGGCCGATCCCAGCCCTGACATAGATGTGTGCAGAACTGCAAGAACTGGTTGGAGAGAGCCTGAGGAGCTGATTGGGGCCGCTCATTTCTGGTGGGAGAGCATTGCCTAGGGGATGTCCCAATGCTCTCCCACCACTCTGCTACGCAGCCAAGTTCTTCCTGTGTCAGTGCCTGCACACTGCAAACCACAGGAGCCATGCACCCTTTCTTCACTCCAGGTCAGGGTCTACAGAAATCTTCACTGTGCTGATATCAGTCTCTTTCCTTCCAGTCGCAGTGCATTCCACAGGTCATCCCAACTGCCCATCTGATAGAGACCTATTTCAGCATTGAGCAGTTGTACCTATTACTCCTAGCACCAGGTGTTTGAGAATCTATAAGTAGGTAAACCTATAGAAAACAAAGGTCCAAAATAAATACAACCCCATTTCCAAAAAAGTTGGGATGCTGTGTAAAATCTGCATAAAAATGGTATGCAAATCTCATAAACCCATATTTTATTCACCATAAAAACATATCAAATGTAGGTAACCCGCTTTCGTGAGAAGAGGTAGTTGTTAGTAGCAGCCTTCATGTTACTGTTGTGGTGAAAGTGTGCAGATATACCAGCACCTGAAGGATGTGGAGTGCATGCTAGACACAGGTAAAATAGCTCTTAATTATTATTTTTTCACTCTTTTACAATTTTAGATACAGATAGGAATGCTTCAGATGTGGTTACATAATTCAACCTAAGCCGTTTCAAAGACAATATGGCAGAATAAACCAGAAGAAAATCTTTCTTTTCCATAAAATTAAATGTAAAATCGACATTCAGAAACAGCATGGATAAATGGCTAAATAAAGTATGCATCCCATCTGAATTGTTTAAAAAAAAATGTATAAGGGCCGGTTCACACTGCAGGCGAGGCGAGGCGACTCCGACTTGCCTCGCCGCGACCTGCCGTGGCCTCAGCGGCGACTTGCAAATTACTTCTGTATAGAAGTCAATGCAAGTCGCCCCGAGGTCGCCCAAAAGTAGTACAGGAACCTTTTTTCTGAGTCGGAGCGACTCGAGTCGCTCCTCTCAGAACGGTTCCATTGTACAGAACGGGGGCGACTTGCGAGAGCGAGGCGAGGCGAGTCGTGTCGCCTCGCATCGCCCGCTGTGTGAACCGGCTCTAACACAAAAAACAAACTGTCAACATGGTACCAAACGGGACAATATTGACAAGAGAGAAAAATAATGAAGGGGGGGGGGGGATTAGAGAAGGGAGGGGGGGATGAAAAATGCATGATCGACTTGTTTTTCCTTGAGCAGGTAAAGCGGGTCCGGTAGAGCCACCTACTGCTGAATTTCTCCTCCTTGCCCCAGATCGAGGCACCAATGTTTTCCATGGAGGGACTTTCTGCAATTTTATTAAGCCACAAGGAGAGTGAAGGGGGGGGGGGGTCTCCTTCTTCTATAGTAGCTGTACAGAGGCTCAAGCAGCATTCAACAAGTGGACAAACATAGTTTTTATATTGTTTCCTAGAAAGGTCAGGGTGGTGCAATAAATACCTTTTCTGGATCTACCACTCGTCAAAATCGGTCAGATGTTTTATAGTCTCCCTGACTTGAGACCAATAAATGGCCAGCTTTTTACAGGGTAGTGCCCTCCTCCTCCTTGCGTCAGCACATGTTTATTGCTTCAGGGTAGAGTTTTCTCAACAGGGCTGGGACCCTACACCAAGGGGTGAACACTTTATAGCCCAACTCCTCATACTTTCTTGCTATGGAGGAATAATGGGCAAAGAACATAATATGGTCTTGTCGTTCTGAGAACGGCTCTTATTTACTTTGAGGAAACCAGTGATTTTTGGTTAAAATGAAATTCCAGTCAAACAGAAAAAAAATCAAGTTAACATTTTATTGAAATCATAATAATTTTCATATTCCACTAGTTACTTTTCACTATTATATTCCACTAGTTACTACTGTAATTCAGGGAGATCAAAGGATGGCCTTGTCGGCCAATCGGGCTTTATTGCTTTACACAGTCCCTTGTAAGCTAAAGTGGACGTAAACCCGATTTATAAAATTTGAGCTGGGCACATATATCTGCAGTGTTTTCTTATCTCTCTTCAAAGCACTATGTCCTGTGGCCTTCTCCTACTCCGTTTTTCTGTTAATCAGCCTGATAACTTCTGACAAGTTCTCCCACACATGTGATGAAACCAGCCTGAATTTTGTGCCAGGGTGGGTGCTATATATAGGTGAGTAGAAAGCTGCTTTACTCACAGGACAGCTCTGAAATTCTCTGCCTATCTGGAGGAAAGGTACACACCCCCACCCAATCAGCTGTCTCCCAGTTTAATCCAAGACTCCTTTCACAGTGCAGGATGTGCACTTTCTAAACAGTATATATAAAGCAGATATACATGTAAAATGTATGTAGGGAGATTTGTTTAATCTCTGTGTATCATCTGAGGCTGTTCACATCACTGGGTATATGTGAGGGTTTACACTTTAAAGTGGTTTTAAACCTAGTTAGTGATTATCAGGCAATCCCCTGTCTTCCATAATGCTAAGTGTCGTGTATATGTGCCTTCTTGAAAAGAACCTGTTCTATACCATATTCGCTAGCGGAGCTCACGTGACCAGCGGCTCTCCTCTCCCGTTCTGACAGCCTAAGCGGGATGGGCTGAGAATCCCCCGCTGACATCAGTACACTCTATTCTGATTCAATCAAATCAGAGCAACCGGGGCAGAAAATTATCGTTTGTTTTGTGCTGATTGGTAGAACTAGCATGCTTTGTTTATGAATATGATTGTATTTAGATTGATAAGATAATGAGATTACATGGTGGAAACAGAGATGTGATAGATAACTTGCAATCATATCTCAACTATTGATTGAAATCCACTTCCCCATGTGTGGCATATTGATTGATTGAATGAGTTGCCAACTATAGATTGATTTGTTCCTGTCAGAAGAAATTGATTATCAAATGACACACACACACACACACACAACCAAGATTTGTTAATTTGCACACAAAAAAAGGAATTTGTCACACTGGGTTTGTTTTGATTGGTCAAAGGACAATTCGGACTATCTCTCAAAGTGGGAGCAAAATCTTATCCTGTTCATTCAAGTTGGATGGAAGTAGGACTGGTATCACAGAGCAAAGTAGGATGACAGTCGGTGGACCCGGCCTCAAATATAGCTTTGCTCTGAAGACTTTCATTGGGGTGTATTCATTTTCGCAACATGGTCTTGAAGAATTTGCTAGGAAAAATACTTTTTCCTGATGCTGTAATTACCATGTCGGATGTCACATGTCAGATGGTTAGGACGAGGATCCAACTTTGATCTGACTTTACTGATATTGAAAGGGCTAAAAACAGACAAAAGTAGTGCAGGAACCTTTTCTAATGTCGAACCGACTTGTGTCAGACCAGTTAAGACGGCTCTCATAGGGAACCATTGATTTGTACAGGTCATGCGACATGTGCTCTCAAAGATGGAGCGTATGTCGGTGCGACCAGTGTGACCAGGTCCGTAGACAAAATAACAAGAATTCAAGTACAGGTGAGTCTAATTATTCATTAAACAGGTGTCCAGCAGACAGCTGATTATAAAAGGCCATTACTAAACAAAGAAAACCCCTTCCCATGTCATGTCAGCAATGGCACCACATGGAAGAGAAATGTCACAAGGCACAGGAAAGAACTAAAATAATTTCTTTACATAAGAAAGGTGAAAGCTACAAGAGGATCAGCAAATCTTTAGTTATCAGTCAGAATACTGTAGCAAAAGTGATACAAAATTTTAACAAAGATGGAACTGCAAACATCTCACAGACAAGTCCAGGACATCCACGGGAGTTAACACCTCCACAGGAGCATCTTCCCATAAGAGGGGTTAAAGAAAATCCCCATGCAAGATCGCTGCAGGTAGCTAAAGAAGTAGAAGTCAAACTGGGGTGATTTTGTTATGGGAAACAATGTGGCGTACACTGCAGATGAGTGGCATGTATGGGTGTCGTCCACAAAGGAAGCCCTTACTAAAGTCCATGCACAGAAAAGCCTGCCTAGAATTTGCCAGGGCCCATGCTGAAAAAAGACTACTGGGACTCTGTACTCTGTACTGGTGCCTACATGGTGGTGGAAGTGTCCATCTGTGGGGCTGCATGAGTGCTGCTGGTGTCGGGAAGCTACATAACATTGATGACGTCACAAATTCACAGATGTACTGCTCTATATTGAAAGAGAAGATGCTACCATCACTCCGTGCACATATATCTCTATCCGTGATCTTGAAGTCACTATTTTTTTTTTTTTTTTTTTTTGGAGTACCGCTTTAAGATGTAGTGCATTTCTATAGGAGTATAAAAACAGTTGGAACACAGCAATATAGAACATGCAAACTGCATGCTTTATGATGAGTTCCATCATAGATGCCTGTCAACGTTTCAATAAAATATCCTATTAGCCCCCGTACACACGGTCGGAAATTCCGACGGAAAAGGTCCGATCGGATTATATTGTCGGAAAATCTGATCGTGTGTGGGCTTTTTCCATCAGAATTTCTGACGGAATAAATTTGAGAGCGGGACCTCAAATTTTCTGACAAAATCCGATCTGACTTTTTCCGATCATTTGTAGAGAATTCTGATCGGACAAAGTGCCACACATGCTCGGATCAAATTACGAGACCAAAGCTATTGGCTACTAGCCGCAACGTAGTCCCGTCGTAACAAACGTCATCACGTTCCGAATGATCGCATTTTCCGACAACTTTGTCCGCCCATGTGTATGCAACACCAGTTTCGGACAAAATCCATCTAAACAAAAATCTGACGGATTTTGTTGTCGGGAATGTCCGACCGCGTGTACTGGGGTTTACAAATTCAAAATCCTTTCAAAAATCGAAAACGCATGGGAGAGAGCAACCCAAAATGGCCATATACACAAGCTTATCAGCCTGTAATTGTGTATGAAATTGTTGTTCCCTATTCCCTTTCTTTCCTTTTAGTTGTCGCAAAGCCACCTGCGTGTCAGGATCCTGGTGCATTCTATGTACACTACTAGAGAGATGTCATTTGGTTGGAATTTTCTAGGTATTGTTTATTGGTATATTTTACAAAGCTTTGGAAAAAATAGTCTACTAGTTGTAGAAATCCATTGTATTTTGGAAAGCGTGCATTTCTTGGGGCATGACATATATTATTACATTGCAACTCGCATTACCTGTGTGCTTGGTTTCTAATTTTAGGTCCTGTGACCTGGTTCTAAAAGTCACTGCAATTGACAAGCTCATGTTGCTCAGATTACTATTCTTGCTCTTCAGGTACATAGTTTAATTGTTAAATCTAAACTCCAGTCAGCATAGAAAAGTGGGTTCCACCTGGTGTATTCAGAATATAATGTTTGTTTAGTCTTGTCGGAATTTGGGAATACCAAGATCAAGCTTCCTGGCCAGGCTAGAGCTGGGGTGACTCCGTTGTTGAAATCCATTTATGTGCATCTAACCGATGACGGGAATGAAGGATTTGGACTACAGTATATATATTTTTGTAATGCAAACAGTCAGAAACTTCAAGTTCAAAGCCCCACTCTGGGATAAAACGAACTAACTTTACCACTTCTCCTTCGCACCCCTTCTAACCTAGGCACACAGTTTTTTTTTTTTTACTTTACCACACCCAGTGAAAATAGCAAACCTCACCTAAGCCCCCCATTCAGGTCCATTGCCAGTGCCAGATCCAGGGATGCAGTGGTGCCCCAAGACCACCAATCCCCTACTGCCTCCCTGTGATAACGTCAGCCTCTTCTCTCTTATGAGAGGACTCTGCCGGTGGCCATCCAGTGTGAAGTGTCCACGTATTGTAGACATAAGAAGGACCCAAGCAGGAAGGAAACGGAAGACTTGGGGCTGAAGTGTCGCATGACCGATGCTTAAAGGCATAGTTCACCGAAAAGCTGCCTATGCAGATAAGGGGACATCTGTAGATAAAAACTTACTGTGCAGTTTTGACCAAAGTTGGTTAATGTCCTCGCTATAGGTGTAGGCAACATGTATCCCACACACTAGTGTGCTGCATTGTGGTCTGTTGTATTGTATTAGGCAGCCCATTCAAATGATTGGGATGCTATAAATAATGCAATGTAGCTTAAAATGGTTGTAAATGCTAAAGGCTTTTTAACTTCATGCATTTTATGCATGAAAGTAAAAAAAACCTTCATTGTGCCCCCAGCTCACCCAAAACGTACCTGATCCTGATGCGATATGCACGAGCGTCTTGGCTCTCCTGGGTCCCCCCATCGTTGACTGAGACCGCAACTGGAGCGATTGGGGGCCGGGCTGAGCCACGCTCTGTGCGTGAATAGACACGCATGGCAGCAGCTTGGGAGCGAGCCTACTCGGGTGCCCCAATAGAAATCTGCTTGCTATGGGGGCACACTGCACAGAGCAGGTAAGTATGTTAAGAAAAAGTGTAGCGCCAAAAGTAAATGAACAGTGATAAAATGTGACTACTGTGTTGTAAATGGACAGCACATTGAAATAAGTCCAAAAAAGTGTTAGAGTGTAAAAAAATATATATAGACGTCCATTCTTGAATTGCAATCAACAATAAAAAAAAAAATAATATAGTGAAAAATATAGATTTAAATGCACAGTCCCATGATAGGATCAGCAATATAAACTTATTGGTTCAGTGCAAAGATGTGCACAAAAAATTGGTGCTGACTTGAAAAGTGAAGAGGTGATCCAGTACAATGCTCCAGAATCATCCACGCACCCCTGTGAAAGGGACACTCCTCGGCAAAGCTGGCTGCCGTTACAGCACACTCCGTGCAAATCTGCCATCTGTTATAGGGAAGGCTGTTCAGCAACTCGCACCATCCAGATGTAGCCATAGTAAATAAAGCACACCGGGAGCCAGATGAAGTCTCCATAGTGTAGTAGTTATTGGATTTGTATGTTAAAAGGCAAAATAAAATGAGTCGTAAAAACCTATGACAATGGGTGGCACTGCCGACTCGGTATTGGACAGTGATCTGACGTCAGCACTAGTGTCTCCTCCCCGATGTGTTTAGTCCAATAGGACATTATCAAGGGGTTTTTATGACATATTTGTTACTTAGTTACTAAAAATAGCGTCTGCAAAGCGCCCTAAATTAGCCACTGCTGTCTCCATTTTGAAAGCCCCAAAGGCTTTCATACTGGAGCGGTGCGCTGGCAGGACGCTTAAGTCCTGCTAGCAGCATCTTTTAGAGCGGTGTATACACCGCTCCTTCAGCGCTCCTGCACATTGAAATCAATGGGGCAGTGCGGCTATAATGCTGTTGCAGTAGCGCTATGCGGTGGCATTAACCCTTTCTCGGCCGCTAGCGGCCGAATAGCGCTGCAAAATTGATGGTAAAGCTTCGCTTTACCGCTGACGCACCCACCGCCCCGGTGTGAAAGGGGCCTAATGCACAGCACAATGGGCATTAACACTTGTGCATTTAACCACTTAAGCCCCGGACCAATTGTCAGCCTAAGGACCGGAGGTCTTTTTACAATATCGCACTGCACTGCTTTAACTGGTAATTGCGCGGTCATGCAATGTCCTTTTCTACCCACAAATAGAGCTTTCTTTTGATGGTATTTGATTGCCTCTGCGATTATTTATTTTTTACGATATAAAAGGAAAGACTGAAAATTAAAAAAAAAAAAAAAAAAAAGATATTTTCTACTTTTTGTTATAAGAAAAATCGAATAAACTCAATTTTAGTCATACATTTAGGCCAAAATTTATTCAGCCACATGTCTTTAGTAAAAAAAAAAAAAATTGTCAAGCGTATATTTATTGGTTTGCGCATAAGTTATAGCGTCTACAAACTAGAGTACATTTTCTGGAATTTACACAGCTTTTAATTTATGACTGCCTATCTCATTTCTTGAGGAGCTAAAATGGCAGGGCAGTACAAACCCCCCCCCCCTCCCCCCAAATGACCCCATTTTGGAAAGTAGGCACCCCAAGGAAATTGCTGAGGGGCATGTTGAGCCCATTGAATAATTTTTTTTTTTTTTTTTGTTTTTTTTGTCCCAAGTGATTGAATAATGACACAAAAAAAAGTTTACAAAAAGTTGTCACTAAATGATATATTGCTCACACATGCCATAGTTGTATGTGGAATTGCACCCCAAAATATATTCTGCTGCTTCTCTTGAGTACGGGGATACCACATATGTGGGACTTTTTGGGAGTCTAGCCGCGTACGGCACCCTGAAAACCAATCACTGCCTTCAGGATTTCTAAGGGTGCAAATTTATGATTTCACTCCTCACTACCTATCAGTTTCGAAAGCCATAAAACGCCAAAATAGCACAAAACCCCCCCAAATGACCTCATTTTGGAAAGTAGACACCCCAAGCTATTTATATATTGCTCACACATGCTATGGGCATAAGTGAAATTGCACCCCATAATAAATTCTGCTGCTTCTCCCGAGTACGGGGATACCACATGTGGGGGACTTTTTGGGAGCCTAGCTGTGTACAGGACCCCGAAAACCAAGCACCGCCTTCAGGATTTAAATATAAAACGCTACCAAAAAAAACTGTTGGTGATCGCAGGGATCAGGCCTGACTCTGCGAATGCTGCAGTTATGTGTTTAGTGTTTTGTAAGTGACAATGATCGATCGATACTGACTTGGGTGGGCTGGGCGGAGGGGCAAAACGCAGGTATCTGGGCTGATCCTGCTAACAATGCGTTTTTTGGAACCCTAAACTGCTGGGGACGCTAGTATAGATCTGATCAGATATTGATCTGTTCAGATTCTATACCACTATGGGAGGTGTATGCTTTGCGAGTGGGTGTTAGCGGTACTGGCACTAACCTAGCGCTGCCTGGGGCGACGCAGACCCTGACCCTAAAACCTAATTGATATCACCTGCTGGGTAATCAGGGGGTTAAACCTTTATTGGGTAATAAATGGTGGGTGCCCTGATGCTATAAAAAGCAAACTAACTAACCAGAGTCACCCGTAACACATCTATATGGTGATCACTGGTGAAAGGCTTAACTAGGGGCAATCAGGGGGTTAAAACCTTTATTGGGTAGTATATGGGGGTACCTAACACTATAAAAACCTGGCGGTGAACATAAAAAATAACTAGCTACCTAGCGGCACCAGTGACACTAATGCAGCGATCAGAAAAACGATTGCTTAGTGACTGGCAAAAGGGGGTGAAAGGGTTAACTAGGGGCAATCAGGGGGTTAAAACCTTTATTAGGTTTTATATGGGGGTCCCGGACGCTATATATAAAAACCTGACGGGGAACCTAAATAACTAACTGGCTATCCAGTGTCACCAGTGACACTTATACGGTGATCGCTGGTGAAAGGGTTAACTGTAGGGGCAATCAGGGGGTTAAACCTTGATTACGGGAGGGTAGGGGGCTACCCTGGACCTAACACTAATTGCCCTGACACTTTTTACTGTCACAACTGACAATAAATGCAGTGATCAGTAAATAAATGATCACTGCAATCAGTGACACTGTTACTGAGAGGGGGGGCGGCGATCGGGGGTGATTTACCTACATGTCAGTGTAGCGTTGGTGCACTTACTTTCTCTGTTCTCCTCACCGTCCGGTCAAAAAGACCGCCCGAGGAGAGTGACATCACTTCCTCCCTGCCTGTGTTTACACTACACAGGCGGGGGAAGCTTCTCATTCGCCAGGAGCAATCGAGAGGGGATGGCCAGAAACCAATGGCCATCTCCTCATCCTGGATCGCTCCTGAAGCGAAACGGACCGCCGCAGCCAGCGGACCCCCCCACCCTCTGGAAGGCAAGCACGTACATGTACGTGCTTGTGCCTGTCGGTGCCATTGTGCCGACGTACATTTACATTCGGCGGTCCTTAAGTGGTTAATGCACTTCAGCATATCGTGCTAGTGTGAATGGACCTTTAAGGTAAACGCTGCAATGATGGTTCAGAATATATGGAAAATATCATTTCTATTAATAGTCGAGTTACCATTTTCAATAAGATAGCAAGATAAAGGTGAAATTTCAGTTTTTAATTTTGCAGTGATTAAAAGTGTGAAGCCCCATACACACTATCAGTTTTTTCTGCTGATTTTTTTTTTCCTTCAGGTTTACCAAAACCATGTAGTACAAGGGCCTGCCTGATAGCATACGAATTGAAACTCCTAAGGTTTGACCTCTTATTATATGGTTTTGGTAAATCTGAAGGAAAAGCTCTGCAGAAAAAATTAGTGTGTATGGGGCTTAACTCGATTTGTTGCGTTGTGCAGGCTTCTAATGAAAGGATTTAAAAGAAATGTTCATTAGATTTGCAAACCAAGTTCTGGTCCCTGGCTGTGTAAAGCCCATGATCAGTGAACGGAATCTCAGGCTTTAAGTCAAGCCTAGGGATACAAAACCAATTGGGCTTCGGTGGCTGCCTGGGAATAAGCTTTGATTAGATGGTGTCATGTCTGGAACAAGGGTGGCTGATGGGATTAGGTTCACATTCTGAAAGCCTTTTCACTGCTGGTCAGATGGGCAGGGAAGCCATATGGTAACGGGTGCAGGCGGTATAAACTACAAAACTGCCATATTGATGATGTGTGTATGTGACCTGGTGAAACACATACCTGTCATTAATGTAAGCCTTGTAATATCCATTGATTTTTATTTTGGCTGTTTTAAAACATAAGGTCTCCTGTATCTATGTATAGGACATACATTCTATATAATGTCCCTTAGCAACAAATTTACACGTTTCATTCATTTTCAAAGCTGCTCTGGAAAATGACAGTTGGAACTTGCTCTTTTGGAACACCTTTTTTGTGTTTTACAATAGCAAAGAATTACGGAGTATTCTGGTATTTGAGCATTTCCCAAGGGTCACATTGTATCCAGTCATTGTTTTAATCAGATAGGCAGCTGTACTGCACATTCATACGCAGCTGAACGCCACGTCTGCAGCACCCTCTGCTATAGTCAAATACAAAATGGACAATTAGCTGTGCCCAATTTGTGTGCGTCCAGAACTGCTGTACCCTGCTACAAACTGTGTCCTGGGCATATCGGAGCCCCTAATTGCAGGTAACCATCCATCCAAACAGAAATTGGGTACAAATCTTGCTATGGCTGTTTACACACAGAATGTTCAGGTAGGTAGTTTTTCAGTTGTCAAGAATCGGATTCTTGCCAGCAGCCGTCCTTGTGAATGGTCCTGAAGCAAAGATGCATGTAGATACATAGTTGTAATACACATACTGTATATCTGCTTTTGCATCGGCCAAAATGCAAAGCGCTTTTTTTTTAAATTTTTTAAAAAATTTTTTACCTTGATCACAAGCCTGGCTGAACAGCATTGCAGCGGCTTTAGTCCACTACGGTGGAGACTGCTCATTGCAAATTGAAGGAGCAGCTGCACACTGATGAGCCATCACTCCGCCTTCTCCTTCTATCAGTGTCCTTTTTGGTTCATATACACTGTAGCAGAGACTGATAGGCTTTTAGAGCTGGCCTCCACTATTTGCATTCTTAAAGCTGCTATGCGGAGGGCTGATATCAAAACAAATTTTGCTACTGGTTGCAATTAAAATACATGTAAAGCCAGACTGTATGTAAAAGTACACCTCTCAGGAGTGCCATAAATTTATATTATAATTTACAATTTAAAGAATTGTAGTGGACCTCCTCGCCCCCATCCCACTGCAGTGCTGTTTAAATCTAGGTGGAGATGAAGAGGCTGCATTCTTTATCTACCTTACCTAATGACCACTTTGGCCAGCTCCATCCCTTTTTATTTTTATTTTTTTTTCCTCTGGGCGTTTTTTTTCCTGTTTGTCAGCATGTACAATGCAGTGATATTTTCCCTGAATTGTACATGGAGGAGGTAGTTGTGTGGGATCATCTTAGAAAGGGGGCTCCGCAGGACCAGTTGCATGTCGGGAACCTTGCTGGAGCAAGAAAATGGTGTGTGTGTGTGTGTGTGTGTGTATAAATATATATATTTATTTTCCATGCTAAGTATTCCTGTATACTGTAAGATATATAGACATCTGTGGAAAATTTGCTCTATATTGTCATATTGCTAATTACTGAAAATCCTTTTATTCTTAGCAGCAGTACTTTGGTTCCTTTTGACCTAATCATTTGCAAGCCTCATCCTGTTATGGTGTGTTATAGCTTTGCAGATGGATCAAGGTCCGTTCATTAGAGCAGGTCTCTAGGTTGGAGATAAGAGGATCACAGCAGTCATCTGTTGTATCTGGTAATGAGCTGCTTTAAAAATCTCCTTTATTAAAACTATTTGATTTTTGTCACCATGTCATACAGAAGATGAACCGAGTATGATGTCTCATGAGGATCTTGTCTGATTTCCTTTTTTTTTCCACATCAAGACAGTGACTGCTTTCACATTAATATCTGTGGTGTACGGTATACGGCCTCAAATGTAAAATTCCTGGTGCTTTCCTGCACCCGGGGAGGAGCAGGTGGCACGTATAGCTGGCAATAAAAGTGAATGGCTGTACACAGCAATACTTGTGTAAACGCCAATGCTCCTGTGTATCAGTGGTTACCCATGCATGCATATACAGCTTATTTCTCAGAACTTGAGGCTCACAAGTAAATATAAACAAGTGAATGCAATAAAGATGTTCAAAACGGTAAGCATTAGATATCAAATATGAAACTTCTGAAATGCTTCTGCACTTTATATATAATTTTGTGGCACCAATAGGAACTTTGAATTGTTTTTTGAGCATTATTGATGAGTTTCATATTTGATATCTAGTGTTTACCGCTTTGAAAATCTTGATTCTTGGCACATTGTGGTTTTTATCGCAGATATTGCTTTAGCAGCAGGGATATCGTTTATATATTTGAGGTTTTATGGTTTACCATGGTGCAGTTATTTGTTTACGTATTTATCGGTGTATAACACACATCCCAAGTTTAGGAGGGAATTGTAAGGAAAAAAACTTTTAGGAGTCTTTTAAGGTTTAAGGAAAACTTGCATTTAAATGCCCATCAGTGCAGCCTTATCAGTGTCCATCTACAGCCTTGTCCAGTGTCATAGCCTTGTCATTGCAGCCTTCCAGTTTAAATATGGCGCCACTAAGCTACAGAGCCAGATGTCCTGTGTATCTCGGCTCCTCTCGCAGTCCCGACCTATGATGGACATAACACAGGTCAAATGGCTTGACTGTTAGTGGAGCCGAGCGCCACCGATTATACACATAGCAGAATGTGTACTCGGCTAGGCTTGGCTCCTCTCGGCTCCGCTCACAGTCACGCCCAGTCCCTGTGTTATGTCCATCATAGGGCGTGACTGTGCGAGGAGCCGAGTAAAAATGTGTGTTTCGGAGGCACTCACTCCGTTCACAATCAGTGGAGAACGGCATATAACGCGCACCCACGATTTTCCCCTGATTTTAAGATTACACACACACACACACACACACACACACACACACACACACACACACACACACACTTTTTTTCGGTCATAAGGTTATAACCACTGACCAATAAAGTGAATAACATTGAATCTTTCATTACAATGGCATCTGAAAGGGGGGGGGGGGGATATATTAGACAGCAAATGAACATACTGTTGATGGGTTGAAAGCAGAAAAATAAAGGCATGGGCAGGCATAAGGATTCTAAAAATGCAGCTCTTGTGGGATGTTCCCGGACTGCAGTGGTCAGGATCTATCAAAACTGGTCCAAGGAAGGACAAATGGCAACAGGGTCATGGGTGGCCAAGTCAAATTGATGGATTTGGGGAGCAAAGGTTGACCTGTACAGTCTGACCAATAGAAAAACTACTGTAGCTTAAATTGTGAAAAAGCTATTGCTGGTTCTGATACACTATGTGTTCTGACACCTTTGTATCTCAGTGTGTGGAGGGGCGATCCCATGAAAAAGTACTACTCTAAGCTCTATACCACCTAACAACTCCAAAACTATGACAAGGTGCCGGTGCTCCAAATTTAGCTCGTCTAGCTCAGTGCACATCTTCCAATAAAATATTTAGCCAAGTAATCATTCATATTAAATTCAGCTTCAGATAATTTCCTGGCAGACCATGCCCCCCTCTAACATGTTTCACCCTCACAGGCCTAATCGTATTGGTACCTCCTATAATCAAGCCCATTGGAGAGTGAAATGCATTAGATTATCTGAAGCTAATTTTTACACACTGTCGGCTGACATGACAGAGCCAGTAAAGGCTCTGAAAAGATCTCAACCATATGGTCGGGATCCACCCAGATGCCTGGATTGGCAGCTGGCTGACCCGCTGAGAGCCTGAGCCAGCTGCTCCCTCCCCCTTCACAGCCCAGCGATTCAGTGTGCACTGGAGGGGCAGAGAAGAGAGCTGGTGACTGGCGGTCACCAGCTCTCTGCAGCCTAAAAATTGAGAACTATGCTATAAGTGGTGTTTGATTGCTCAGTTCTCGGTATTGGAGCCTGTTGGGAACAGATGCAGCACCACACCGATGCTTCATCCAACTAATGTGAGTATAGGTTTTTTTTGATGCAGCAGGATCTGTTGAGGGGCATTTAGATTGGAGGCAGAGTAGGTCAAAAGGTCAAACACAACTTTTTTGTCAATGACTGCTTTTCGCCTTTGACCTCGTGTTTGAGAAATGTTTGAATGGAAAAGGCCGCATTTGACAGAAGCCATTCCTTTAGCTCAGGGATCCCCAAACATCTCCAAACTACGGCCCTCCAGCTGTTGCAGAACCACACGTCCCATAAGGCATTGTAAACCTCTGACATTCACAGACTAGACATAATGGGAATTGTAGTTCCTGAACATCTGGGGGGCCATAGGAGACCCTGTTTAGCTTAGACTGTATACTTGCAGTGAACCCAGCGATCGGTTCAGTTGCTCTGCTGCATAACTGGTAAACAGATGACATTGTGCTGTTTTTTTTTTCTCATTCGTTTGTTTTTATTCACGGATTTGGTTACATCATAGGTACAAAGAATGCACAGCAGCCAAGAGTAGAGTGTTGCAAGACGGCAATCTGTAATTCTCCATCACCTGGCAACAAATTCTGCTCAGCAAACATTCTGCTTGCTTTATGGCTTACTCACCTCTGTCATGTGGCTGGATATGGTCTCTCGTGCTCATCGCTACCTCTGGGTTTATTTTACTATGAACTGTGTACACAACACGGTGTATATATTGCGCTGCAGAACTAGAAACCAGACCACGTAGTTACATTTTCAGGATGCAACGGATGTACGGTCTATTTAGTTTCACCTAAGCCATGGGTTTAGTCCTATGGGAATCCCTTTTACTAAGCTCATTGGTTAAGGGAAACTTGTTGGAGGGTGATGATTTTGGCAGGCTAATCATGATCTTAAATGTTGTTCTTGGGGGGTAAAAAAAAAAAAAAAGTTGTAGCCCCTGAGAAACTCATAGAAGAGGGCCAGGGCGAAAGCAGGAGAGCCTTTAAAGTGCAGTAGGGTTTTAAGATCACCGTAAAAAAACAAACTTGTCCAACTTGCATTGATGAGGTTGCCCATTACTATATGGGAACGGCATGACGCAACCTATTTGCAGCACTGGAAAATACACGCTGTGTAATAAAATTTTCCTTTCATGAAGTGCCAGTATTCTGGTTCTTTTTAACAGCATCTTTCAGTACCATTGGAACTAATAACTCACTGTCTTCCGGGTGCCTCTGCTTATGCCTTCATCCATACATTTTTTTTTTTTTTTTTTCCTGCAACTTTGTTTCTTTTATTTTTGAATATGTGTAGTGGAAACCCATGTAAGAAAAAAGAACATAGAAATGCTATGCACATCTTGTACCTGGGAAAATTTGGATTCAGAATCCAGTGCTGGTCATATTGATGGTCATTGAGGTTTTTCTCCTGATGTGGCAAAAAAAAAGTTTCTATTTAGACCTGGTTCACATTGATGCGACCTACACTCCGACTTTGGGAGCACATCTCGCATGACTTGTACAAATCAATGCTTCCCTAATAGAGCCATCTTAACTGGTCCGACTTTGAAAAAGGTTCCTACACTACTTTGGTCCATTTTCAGACCCATTTAATATCGGTAGTCGGATCCTCGTCCTAACCATCCAACTTGTGACATCAGACGTGGTCATCACAGCAGCAGGAAATGGGATTTTATGTCGCACTGGCATTATTTTGATTGGTCAAAGGACAAGTCGGACTATCTCAAAGTGGGAGCAAAATCGTATCCTGTTCATTCAAGTCGGATTGAAGTAGGACTGATGTCGCAGGGCAAAGTCGGATTGACAGTCGTGCAACAGTCCTGTCGTACCAGTGTGAACCGGGCCTTAGTTGATGTAAACTTTATATTAACTTTTTATTAATCTAAACCTCAAGGAACCCTGTTGCTGTACTGGTTTCCCAGGAGAACTACACATGTAAGAAATGAATGAATATTGGCCTTTCCTGCCTAACAGAAGCATGCACACTGGAGTTACATTGCTTCCAGATACAAAGAATACAGCCAGACTGTATATTTTATGGCACCTGTGCTTTGCAATGTATATACTAAAATAGAAAAATTATGAAGAGCATTTGGCACAGCCGAGTTTTTACTGCCATTTACAAAAGTTAAAAAAATCGAATTTTTATGTGCAAATTTCAGTATTTGGGCTACAAGCCAGTGCAATATGCAATTAACAATGTGATTTAAGGTGGATCTTTAAGGCAAAAAAAAAAATAGACATAGAGATATAGTAAGTCAGTAGCAAAAAATTAGAATGGGCAGGCACACACACATGAAATCGACTCTCACAGTGATACTGACAGCAGTGGGCAGCAGCGCAGATGATGCTGACACCTCACCAACACAACATGTCCCCTCCTGAGTCACAGTGACAGCCTCTCTCCACGCCAGGTGGTCCCTTTAGTCCAGTCCACTCAGCACAGTCCCACTCCCAGCTGGTCTTGCTCTTGTCCAGCAGACCCACACATAAGGCTCTGGCTGCTCCACTCGGCTTCCTTGCACCATGACATCACACAACACACTCAGGCACCCACACCCCACTGGCACTGCCCGAACGCACTGTAGCAGGCTCTCAGATGGTGGAGTGTCACAGCCATATCTTTTACTGGCAACCTTTTCCTGTCACTGGCATTTACTGGCAGGAGAATAGTGCGCATTTATTTTACTGGGTGCCAGTAAAAATACTGACAGTTGGCAACACTGATCCAGAGCTGTGCACGAGAGCAGCAGTTCTCCCTCTCTCCTCATTGGCTCAAAGACAGCAGAAGGAGCCATTGACTCCTGCTGCTGTCATTCACAGCCAGTGAGGGGGGAGCAGGGGGCAGGGATAAGCTGTTCTCTGTGTATCTATGGACACACAGAGTTGGCTTGGGAGTGAGCCTACATGAATAAATATGAAATGGGCTCCCGCGCTTCATATGGAACTGGGGGGCAATACTCAGATTAGCTGGATGCTGCAAACACTTTCATGAGACACCTGAGCCTACACGAATGCCCCAATAGTAAGCCGCTTGCTATGGTGGCCACTCAGCGGGGGGCCAGAGGCGCGCTGGTGGGTTATCTGAAAAGAGGAGGATTGGGGCTGCTCTGTGCAAAACCATTACATAGAGCAGGTAAGTATAACTTATTTAATATTAAACAAGGAAAAAAAGTTTATAATCACTTTAAATGTGGCTGTATACTACCTATTGCTCTGCAGTGTTCAAATTGTAAATGGTGGAGTAATGTAGAAGGCATAGAATATGTCAACATTGTGCATGAGGATAATACAAAAGAAGCTCAAGCTGTTTCCGTGATGAGCACATACCGACATTGGGTTTGTACAAACCAGAAGCAATTTGACCATGTGGTTATAATTAATTTGTCAGTTGTGAAACCAACATATACTGTGGTCACCCTGTTTATTGGTGAGGACCCTGTTGATATGTATGTATTCTAGTTTTAATTTGTTTCTTTAAAACACGAGTCTAACGCATACCACACTTTCTAACTTTAAGGTATTTGTAAGCTTATTGAGATGCTACATCCCTTCTTATTTTGAAAATCTCAACCAATACAAGGATAGAGATGTTGTCTGCATTTTTCTCCTCTCTTCTCGTGAGCTGCCTGTGTATGAATAGATTTCTGCAAACAAGCAATTGACTTCTCTGCACCAGAGCTGTGGGTGCCGCTTCTGTGCAGTCATTTGTCCCCACTCTCTTCCAGATTGCAGCATAATTCCTGGAGCCCATCGCACACTCCAGTGCACACTGCTGCAGTCACAGATATCTTATACAGGTGAGTAGGTACCCTGCCAATTTATATATGTTTTAATTTCTGCTCTTTATTTCAAGCGGCTATGTCACTTTAACAATAGATGCCAAGGTGCTGATGGGTGTGTGTAAAACCAGCACCTAGTGGTTCCTGAACTAACCTGCAGAAGCTTTCATTGCCCCCACTTTGCCCAAACATTGGGCATCTCTGACCGTACAATGCTCTGACATTTTGTGTCAGTATTGGCATGTCGCCACTCTCTTCACTTACTATATATTCCTAATGGCCAGTCTGTTTTTGGGTGGTCTTGGTGGCCCATAGGAATGTATGGGGGGGCAGGTACGCATTCAGTGCTGCTGCTTGTATTGTTAGGCTTATTCTTTCTCTAAAATGAAAGTGCCTAAAAAATGTTTCCTTCTGAAGATGGTAAATTCTTTCTTCTTCTTAGTGCCGGTTCACACAGGGGCGACTC